>NC_135961.1:67821082-67941082 GCF_053455715.1 Rhinoraja longicauda | reverse complement strand
ACTGGTCTATAATTACCCGTTTTCTTTCTCCCTCCTTTCTTAAAAAGTGGGATAACATTTGCTATCCTCCAATCCACAGGAACTGATCCTGAATCTATAGAACATTGAAATATGATCTCCAATGCTTCCACTATTTCTAGAGCCACCTCCTTAAGTACCCTGGGATGCAGACCATCAGGCCCTGGGGATTTATCAGCCTTCAGTCCCATCAGTCTACCCAAAACCATTTCCTGCCTACATTGTCCAGGCCTACAGTGTCCGGGCCTACAGTGTCTGGGCCTACAGTGTCCGGGTCTACAGTGTCTGGGCCTACAGTGTCCGGACCTACATTGTCCGGGCCTCCAGTGTCTGGGCCTACAGTGTCCGGTCCAATCAATCTCAGTCCCGTATTAGGCCCGGGGAGCACTGTAGGCCCGGACACTGTAGGCCTAGACACTGTAGGCCCGGACACTGTAGGCCCGGACAGTGTAGGCCCGGACACTGTAGGCCCAGACACTGTAGGCCCAGACACTGTAGACCCGGACACTGTAGGCCCAGACACTGTAGGCTCGGACAATGTAGGTCCGGACACTGTAGGCCCAGACACTGTAGACCCGGACACTGTAGGCCCAGACACTGTAGGTCCGGACACTGTAGGCCTGGACAATGTAGGCCCGGACACTTTAGGCCCAGACTGTATAGGTCCGGACGCTGTAGGTCTGGACTGTATAAGTCCGGACACTGAAGGCCCGGACTCTGTAGGTCCGGACACTGTAGGTCTGGACAGTGTAGGCCCGGACAGTGTAGGCTCGGACAGTGTTGGCCCGGATGCTGTAGGCCTGGACAGTGTAGGCCCAGAGGCCCGGACGCCGCCTAATGGAGGTTGCTTAGCAACCCGCCCCCCGGCCCGGGCGGCCGCCATTAGTGGAGCGGGAGCACGTGGCCGCTGGCTGGGTGAGGTCACGTGGGGCGCGGGACGGTGGCGTCACCTTGTCCCGTATTTGGGAGTGAGATAGTTGGCAATCCTAATGTGAACCCATTTCAAATCAAACGGTGAGAATGACCCTTCAACTTGCAGTGGGTGGTGGAGGCTAGATCACACATCATGTTCGGACTTCTGCCTGTTGACTTCATTCATACAAAGCAAGGGCAGCGGACAGGGTCAAAACAATATATTAATAAGTGTTAGGAGCAGAATTAGGCCATTCGGCCCATCAATTCTACTCTGCCATTCTATCATGGCTGTTGTAAGAAAGACACAAAAAGCTGGAGTAACTCAGCGGGACAGGCAGCATCTCTGGGGAGAACAATTAATATCTATCTCTCCCTCCTAACCCCATTCTCCTGCCTTCTCCCCGTAACCCCTGACACCCGTACTAATCAAGAATCTATCTATCTCTGCCTTATCCACTAACTTGGCCTCCACAGTCTTCTTTCCTAGAAGTGGTTTTAGGTCTCCTCCATTGTCAGAGTGAGGCCTAATGCAAATTGGAGGAACAGCACCTCATATTTCGCTCGGGCAGCTTAGAGCCCAGCGGTATGAACATTGATTTCTCTAACTTCAAGTATCCCCTGTCTCTCTCTCTCTCTCTCTCTCTCTCTCTCTCTCTCTCTCTCTCTCTCTTCTCTCTCTCTCTGTCCCTCCCCCACCCGAGTCACCGTACTAGTTTCACAGTCGTCCCGTTGAGTTTCACTATTTGCATCCACTCGTTATCTCCACAGCCAACAATGGACCATTGTGAGCTCCACCTTTCTTTGATTCCTAGACAGGTAAATTGGACAGGACAGGTTTAGGGGGAATAGGGGCCAAATACAGGCAAGTGGGACTAGTGTAGATGGGGCATGGTGGTCGGTGTGGGCGAGTTGGGCCGAAGGGCCTGTTTCCACACTGTATCACTCTATGACTATGATCATCGTTACTTTTTGGCATAATCTTTCATTCGTTTGTTCTTTCAATCTCTACATCATCGTCTATATCTCTTGTATCCCTCTCCCCTGAACCTCAGTCTGAAGAAGGATCTCGACCCAAAACGTCACCTATACCTTCTCTCCAGAGATGCTGCCTGACCCGCTGAGTTACTCCAGCACTCTGTGAAACGTCACCTATCCATGTTCTCCACAGATGCTGCCTGACCCGCTGAGTTACTCCAGCACTCTGTGAAACGTCACCTATCCATGTTCTCCACAGGTGCTGCCTGACCCGCTGAGTTACTCCAGTAAACCAGCATCTGCAGTTCCTTCCTACACTCTAAGGCCCACCGCTGGAAGTAGTTTAGAATGTTAAATAATGGAAAGCTAATCTAACAAAACCATTGTGTCTCGTTTTTAAGAAGGAAATAATATACTTGGTAACTTCGATACCCAGCTATTTAAACAGCTCCTGTTCCAAGTCAATAACTAAGACCCATCCACTTAGAGCCACACAGCGTTGAAACAGGCCCTTTGGCCCAACTTGCCCACACTAGCCAACATATCCCATCTACACTCGTCCCACCTGCCTGTGTTTGGCCTATATCCCTCCAAACCTGTCCTATCCATGTACCTGTCCAACTGTTTCTTAAATGATGGGATAATCCCAGCCTCAACTACCTCCTCTGGCAGCTCGTTCCATACACCCACCACCCTCTGTGTGAAAAAGTTACCCCTCAGATTCCTGTTAAATCTTTTCCCCTTCACCTTAAACCTATGTCCTCTGGTCCTCGATTCCCCCACGCAGGTCACGGGGAGAACGTACAAACACCGTACAGACAGCGCCCGTAGTCAGGATCGAACCTGAGTCTCCGGCGCTGCATTCGCTGTAAGGCGGCAACTCTACCGCTGCGCCACCGTGCCGCCTGTTGAAAGTATTCTAACGTAGAACCAGTGAGATGGTTGACGCGAACTCGGTGGGCCGAAGGGCCTGTTTCCATGCCCTATCCCTATGAAAAAAACGTGGCGGTGTGGGACTTGAGGCTTGTGAACGCTAGTAACCAGTGTGCTTTACACGGTGGAGAAACGCGGCAGGCAGATGCATTGTCCCTTCTCGGCCGATTAACGGTGCAAGATCATTGACCAAGCGGACTGGTGGCTCAACATGGCTGGTATCCATGATAACATCAGGCCAGATGCTGTCACCGTGGCAACACTGCTCCCCTGGGATGGCACAGATGCAGTAAAATCTATAATAGAATCAAACCCGGATGCCACCTAATACACACCGATCAGCCAAAACATTATGACCACGGACAGGCGAAGTGAATCACATTGATTATCTTGTTACAATGGCACCTGTCAAGGGGTGGGATATATTAGGCAGCAAGTGAACAGTCAGTTCTTGAAGTTGAATGTGTTGGATGCAGGAGAAATGGGCAGGAGTAAAGACCTGAGCGACTTTGACAAAGGGCCAAATTGTTATGGCCAGACGACTGGGTCAGAGCATCTCTGAAACGGCAAGGCTTGTGGGGTGCTCCCGGTCAGCAGTGGTGAGTACCGACCGACAGTGGTCCGAGGAGGGACAAACCACAAACCGGCGTCAGGCAGGGTGTTGGTATTGGGGAGGAATTTACAGGTAACTTCTGTTGGACTTTCACTTCCAATTTTATGAAGAGAGCATTTTAATCAGTTTTATTGATTGAAACTGTCACTTATACTTCACGTTGCAGCACCAAAAACACAATGGCTTGCACAATTAAATGTGATTAAGGATTTGTACTGGAAAACAGAAAGAAAGTTTCTTCTTGATTAGTATTCGTGAGTAGTAATTATTGATTAGCACGGGCGTCGGGGGTTATGGGGAGAAGGCAGGAGAATGGGGTTGGAAGGGGGAGATAGAACAGCCACCATCGAATGGCGGAGTAGACTTGATGGGCCGAATGGCCGAAGACTACTATCACTTATGTCCTGATGAAAGAAAGGAAGGGAAAGAGAAAGGGAGAGAGAAAGAGAACTCTAGATTCCTCCTGCACTCCGAAGACGTGCGGCTTTGTAGGTTAAATGGCTTCGGAAAGAATTGCAAATTGTCCCTAGTGTGTGTAGGATGTTGGGCTGCCAACTTCCTCACCCTCAAATACAAGGTGACGTCACCGCCCAGCCAGCGGCCACATGCTCCCGTTCCACCAATGGCGGCCGCCCGGGCCAGGGGGCGGGTTGCTACGCAACCTCCGTTAGGCGACTGCCGGGCCTTTGGGCCTACACTGTCCGGGCCTACACTGTCCGGAGCTAAAATGTCGGAAACCTACAGTGTCAAGACCTAAACCGTCGGGACCTACAGTGTCCGGGCTTACAGAGCCCCCCCCCCCCCCCCACCAGGCCTAAGGTCCCAACAGTTTAGGTCCCGATACTCTACGTGTCTGACATTTTAGCTCCGGACAGTGTAGGCCCGGACACTGAAGGCCCGGAGGCCCGGGTACCGCCTAACGGAGGTTGCGTAGCAACCCGCCTCCCGGCTGGCTGGGTGACGTCGCGTGGGGCATGGGGCGGTGACGTCACCCTTTAACCCTTATTTGGGAGTGAGGAAGTTGGCACCCCTACTAATACGGGACAAGGGCAGTCCCGTAATTTAGTCCAAAATACGGGATGTCCCGGCTAATACGGGACAGTTGGCAACTCTAGTAGGATGGTGCTAGTGTACGGGGTGATCGCTGGTCAAAAAACAATAGACAATAGACAGTAAGTGCAGGAGTAGGCCATTCGGCCCTTCGAGCCAGCACCACCATTCAATATGATCATGGTCATGTATCCCGTTCCTGCCTTCTCCCCATACCCCCTGACTCCACTATCCTTAAGAGCTCTATCTAGCTCTCTCTTGAATGCATTCAGAGAATTGGCCTCCACTGCCTTCTGAGGCAGAGAATTCCACAGATTCACAACTCTCTGACTGAAAAAAGTTTTTCCTCATCTCAGTTCTAAATGGCCTACCCCTTATTCTTAAACTGTGGCCCCTGTTTCTGGACCCCCCAACATTGGGAACATGTTTCCTGCCTCTAACGTGTCCAACCCCTTAATAATCTTATACGTTTCGATAAGATCCCCACTCATCCTTCTAAATTCTAGTGTATACAAGCCTAGCCGCTCCAGTCTTTCAACATATGACAGTCCCGCCATTCCGGGAATTAACCTAGTAAACCTATGCTGCACGCCCTCAATAGCAAGAATATCCTTCCTCAAATCTGGAGACCAAAACTGCACACAGTACTCCAGGTGCGGTCTCACTAGGGCCCTGTACAACTGCAGAAGGACCTCTTTGCTCCTATACTCAACTCCTCTTGTTATGAAGGCCAACATTCCATTGGCTTTCTTCACTGCCTGCTGTACCTGCATGCTTCCTTTCAGTGACTGATGCACTAGGACACCCAGATCACATTGTACGTCCCCTTTTCATAACTTGACACCATTCAGATAATAATCTGCATTCCTATTCTTACCACCAAAGTGGATAACCTCACACTTATCCACATTAAACTGCATCTGCCATGTATCCGCCCACTCACACAACCTGTCCAAGGCACCCTGCAACCTCATAGCATCTTCCTCACAGTTCACACTGCCACCCAGCTTTGTATCATCTGCAAATTTGCTAATGGTACTTTTAATCCCTTCATCCAAGTCATTAATGTATATTGTAAACAGCTGCGGTCCCAGCTGCGGTCAGCGCGGGCTCGGTGGGCCGAAGGGCCTGTTTCCACGCTGTATCTCTAAAGTCTGAAGTCACGGGTAGCCAGCTAGCTATCTGTAAGCCGTCAACTGCGGCAGAAATCCTGAGCACACAGGTCACTCGATCTACGAAAGTTACAAGAAACGTCTGCTCAGAACGCACAGGTCCATGAGCTCGAGCTAAGATCACTCTGTGTCCTGTTACAACGCTGCCATCTACTGTTTGCTCAGCCACTTCAGCCCAACAAACGCAATGGCTTCTGCAGAATCAGCCCCAGGTTCATGAAGCCATGCAGCGTGGAAACAGGCCCTGGACGCTGGGCCTGTGCTCACTGGAGTTTAGAAGAATGAGGGGGGTCCTCATTGGAACGTACAGAATAGTGACAGGCCTGGATAGAGTGGATGTGGAGAGGATGTTTCCACTAGTGGGAGAGTCTAGGACCAGAGGGCACAGCCTCAGAATTAAAGGTATTTATTTCACAAAGTGCTGGAGTAACTCAGCGGGTCAGGCAGCATCTCAGGAGAGAAGGAATGCGTGACGTTTCGGGTCGAGACCCTTCTTCAGGTTTAAACTTCAGCCTCAGAATTAAAGGACGTTCCTTTAGGAAGGGGATGAGGAGAAATTTCTTTAGTCAGAGGGCGGTGAATCTGTGGAATTCTTTGCCACAGACGGCTATGGAGGCCAAGTCAGTGGCATAGAGTCATAGATTGATACAGTGTGGAAACAGGCCCTTCGGCCCAACTCGCCCACACCGGCCAACAATGTCCCAGCTAACCTAGTATATTTATGTATAGGATATATTTAAGGCAGAGATTGATAGATTCTTGATTAGTGCGGGTGTCAGGGGCTATGGGGAGAAGGCAGGAGAATGGGGTTAGGAGGGAGAGATAGATCAGCCGTGATTGAATGGCAGAGTAGACTTGATGGGCCGAATGGCCTAATTCTACTGCTATGATCCTTAGCTTCTTCCAGCAGCTCAATCCAAATACAGATGAGGCTTTGAGTGAAAAGATTGTCTCTTTGAGGTCCTTGAGGAACTAGTCCAATAATCCAGTCGGCATGGACAATCAGCCATGATCACATTGAATGGCAGTGCTGGCTCGAAGGGCCGAAGGGCCTCCTCCTGCACCTATTGTCTATACCCAGCGTGAAAGACAGAAACAGAGATGCTGCCTGACCCGCTGAGTTACTCCAGCACTCTGTGAAACGTCACCTATCCATGTTCTCCACAGATGTTGCCTGACCCGCTGAGTTACTCCAGCACTCTGTGTCTATCTCCGGCATTAACCAGCATCTGCAGTTCCTACACACATCACCTATCCATGTTCTCCAGAGATGCTGCCTGAACTGTTGAGTTACTCCAGCACTTTCAGTCCTTTTTTTTTGGTAAACCGGTATCTGCAGTTCCGTGTTTCTGGAACCAGAAGGTTAAGGCCGCCAAACATTGAAACTCATGTCTTTCACACTTTTAATCCCCGCGTCAAACGCCCAGCGTGAAAGGGTTTTCAGTTTATTAACTCAAGGCTCGAGCAAAGACAGAAACAGATTGAGTGGACGTGTTGAAAAGGCAGGGACGTGCTTACAACTAAACTGCATTATGTCACGAGCACAGTCTTATGAATACATCACAAAGTCCCTGGAGTTAGTGCAAACAGCAAGATGTGGACTGAAGGAGGGATTACAGAAGAGGGGAACTGTGAGGAAAGGTTCTTCACTCCATGAGACTCATCCTGCTGAAGTAAAGTCCATTCAACGATCAATGCCCCAGGTCATAGAGTCATAGAGTGATACCGCATGGAAACAGGCCCACACCGGCCCAGCTTCATGTCCCAGCTACACCAGTCCCACCTAGGGTTGCCAACTGTCCCGTATTAGCCGGGACATCCCGTATATTGGGCTAAATTGGTTTGTCCCGTACGCGACCGCCCTTGTCCCGTATTAGGCCCGGAGGGCGCTGTAGGCCCGGACGCTGTAGGCCCGGGCGCTGTAGGCCCGGACACTGTAGGCCCGGACGCTGTAGGCCCGGGCGCAGTAGGCCCGGGCACTGTAGACCCGGACACTGTAGACCCGGACACTGTAGACCCGGACACTGTAGGCCCGGACACTGTAGGCCCGGGCACTGTAGGCCCGGACACTGTAGACCCGGACACTGTAGGCCCGGACACTGTAGGCCCGGGCACTGTAGGCCCGGGCACTGTAGACCCGGACACTGTAGACCCGGACACTGTAGACCCGGACACTGTAGGCCCGGACACTGTAGGCCCGGACACTGTAGGCCCGGACGCTGTAGGCCCGGACACTGTAGACCCGGACACTGTAGGCCCGGACACTGTAGGCCCGGGCACTGTAGGCCCGGGCACTGTAGACCCGGACACTGTAGACCCGGACACTGTAGACCCGGACACTGTAGGCCCGGACACTGTAGGCCCGGGCACTGTAGACCCGGGCACAGTAGACCCGAACACTGTAGACCCGGACACTGTAGGCCCGGACACTGGAGGCCCGGACACTGGAGGCCCGGACACTGGAGGCCCGGACACTGCAGGCCCGGACACTGCAGGCCCGGACACTGCAGGCCCGGACACTGCAGGCCCAGACGCTGCAGGCCCGGACGCTGTAGGCCCGGACGCTGTAGGCCCGGACGCTGTAGGCCAGGACGCTGTAGGCCCGAGCACAGTAGGCCCGAGCACAGTAGGCCCGGACACTGTAGGCCCGGACACTGTAGGCCCGGACACTGCAGGCCCGGACACTGCAGGCCCGGACACTGCAGGACCGGACACTGTAGGCGCGGACACTGCAGGCCCGGACACTGCAGGCCCGGACACTGCAGGCCCGGACACTGCAGGCCCGGACACTGTAGGCCCGGACACTGCAGGCCCGGACACTGTAGGCCCGGACTCTGTAGGCCCGGACACTGCAGGCCCGGACACTGCAGGCCCGGACACTGCAGGCCCGGACATTGTAGGCGCGGACACTGTAGGCGCGGACACTGTAGGCCCGGACACTGCAGGCCCGGACACTGCAGGCCCGGACACTGCAGGCCCGGACACTGTAGGCGCGGACACTGCAGGCCCGGACACTGCAGGCCCGGACACTGCAGGCCCGGACAATGTAGGCGCGGACACTGTAGGCGCGGACACTGCAGGCCCGGACACTGCAGGCCCGGACACTGCAGGCGCGGACACTGTAGGCGCGGACACTGTAGGCCCGGACACTGCAGGCCCGGACACTGCAGGCCCGGACACTGCAGGCCCGGACACTGTAGGCGCGGACACTGCAGGCCCGGACACTGCAGGCCCGGACACTGCAGGCCCGGACATTGTAGGCGCGGACACTGTAGGCGCGGACACTGTAGGCCCGGACACTGTAGGCCCGGACACTGTAGGCCCGGACACTGTAGGCCCGGACGCTGCAGGCCCGGACGCTGCAGGCCCGGACGCTGCAGGCCCGGACGCTGTAGGCCCGGACGCTGTAGGCCCGGATGCTGTAGGCCCGGACGCTGTAGGCCCGAGCACAGTAGGCCCGAGCACAGTAGGCCCGAGCACAGTAGGCCCGGACATTGTAGGCCCGGACACTGTAGGCCCGGACACTGCAGGCCCGGACACTGCAGGCCCGGACACTGCAGGCCCGGACACTGTAGGCCCGGACACTGCAGGCCCGGACACTGTAGGCCCGGACTCTGTAGGCCCGGACACTGTAGGCGCGGACACTGTAGGCCCGGACACTGTAGGCCCGGACACTGTAGGCGCGGGCACTGTAGGCCCTGACGCTGTAGGCCCGGACGCTGTAGGCCCGGACGCTGTAGGCCCGGACGCTGTAGGCCCGAGCACAGTAGGCCCGAGCACAGTAGGCCCGGACATTGTAGGCCCGGACACTGCAGGCCCGGGGGCCGCTATAGACCCAGACAATGTAGGCTAACGGAGTGTGCTCGGGGAGCGGGGCCGAGTGTATTCGCCGAATGGAGGTTGCTTAGCAACCCGCCTCCCGGCACGGACGGCCACCATTGTTGGAGCGGGAGCATGTGGCCACTGGCTGGGTGAGGTCATGTGGGGTGTGGACGTCACCTTTCGTCCCTCATTTGGAAGTTAGAAAGTTGGCAACCCTAGTCCCACCTGCTCGCATTTGGTCCATATCACTCCAAACCTGTCCTATCCATGTCCCTGTCCAAATGTTTCTTAAACGTTGGGATAGTCCCAGCCTCAACTACCTCCTCTGGCAGCTCGTTCCATACACCCACCACCCTCTGTGTGAAAAAGCTACCCCTCGGATTCCTATTAAATCTTTTCACCTTGAACCTATGTCCTCTGGTCCTCGATTCAGCTACTCTGGGTACGAGACTCTGTGCGTTTACCCGATCTATTCCTCTCATGAGCTTATACACCTCTAAAATATCACCCTCATCCTCCTGCGCTCCAGGGAATAGAGACCCAGCCTGCTCAACCTCTCCCTGGAGCTCACTCCCAGAAAATGTGTCATTTTCTAATTGATTTCTGATGCATGTAATAAAATTAATCACAGACAGATGTGTACACACACCAGAAACAGATTAAACTTGCATTTAGAATGTTAACCCAATCGAACTTTTGAAGAAGTGTCTGAAAGATCTGAAGGGTCTCGACCCAAAATGTCACCCATCCATGTTCTCCACTGATGCTGCCTGACCCGCTGAGTTACTCCAGCACTCTGTGAAACGTCACCCATCCATGTTCTCCACAGATGCTGCCTGACCCGCTGAGTTACTCCAGCACTCTGTGAAACGTCACCTATCCATGTTCTCCACAGATGCTGCCTGACCCGTTGAGTTACTCCAGCACTCTGTGAAACATCACCTATCCATGTTCTCCACAGATGCTGCCAGACCCGCTGAGTTACTCCAGCATTGTGTGTCTACCTTTAGTTTAGTTTAGTTTAATTTGGAGATACAGCGTGGAAACAGGCCCTTCGGCCCACCAGGTCCGCACCGACCAGCGATCCCCGCACACTAACACTATCCTACACACACTGGGGACATTTTAACATTTATACCAATCCATTTAACCTACATACCTGCACGTCTTTGGAGTGTGGGAGGAAACCGAAGATCTCGGGGAAAACCCACGCAGGTCACGGGGAGAACGTACAAACTCCGTACAGACGGCACCCGTAGTCGGGATGGAACCCGGGTCTCCGGCGCTGTGAGGCAGCAGCTCTACCCGCTGCGCCGCCTAATAAGGAATGAATTTGAGAGTTCATTTATTCAAATTGGAGGACGAAATCTCGCAGAATGAATTCCTTGTCGGCCACTCCAGCACAGAGTGTCACATGCACAGAAGCCTCTGAATGGATTTCACACAGTGTACTATGTGAATGGACGTGCCGTTAGTACTTACAAGTGGTTCAGCGCGCCCATCATGCGGGCTGCTTCTAATACGTGCTGCTCCTCTCGTCTGAGAGCAACAAAGGTCACAATGTGAAAGGGCAGCTCCCTTCCACCTACACACCTGTCGATCTGTTAGTCCTGTCAGTCTTTATGTGACGGCTCGGTGGCGCAGCGGTAGAGTTGCTGCCTCACAGCGTCAGAGACCCGGGTTCAATCCCGACTACGGGCGCTGTCTGCACGGAGTTTGTACGTTCACCCCGTGACCTGCGTGGGTTTTCTCGGGATTGCTCCGATTTCATAGAAAAGTAGAAACATAGAAAATAGGTGCAGGAGGAGGCCATTTAGCACCGCCATTCATTGTGATCATGGCTGATCATCCACAATCAGTAACCCGTGCCTGCCTTCTCCCCATATCCCTTGATTCCGCAAGAGCTCTATCAAACTCTCTTTTAAATTCATCCAGTGAATTGACCCCACTGCCCTCTGTGGCAGAGAATTCCACAAATTTACCACTCTCAGGGTGAAAACGTTTTTTCTCACCTCAGTTTTAAATAGCCTCCCCTTTATTCTTAGACTGTGTGTGGCCCCTGGTTCTGGACTCCCCCAACATTGGGAATTTTTTTCTTGCATCCAGCTTGTCCAGTCCTTTTATAATTTTATGCATTTCTATAAGATCCCCTCTCATGCTTCTGAATTTGCAGTGAATGGGTCGTTCTAAACTCCAGTGAATACAAGCCTAGTCTTTCCAATCTTTCCTCATATGACAGTCCCTCCATCCCAGGGATTAACCTCGTGAACCTATGCTGCACTGCCTCAATAGCAAGGACGTCCTTCCTCAAATTAGGAGACCAAAACTGCACACAATATCCTGATGTGATCGCACCAAGATCTTGCACAACTGCAACTCTTTACTCCTCTACTCCTGTACTCAAATCCTCTCGTTATGAAGGCCAACATGCCATTAGCTTTCTTCACTGCCTGCTGTACCTGCACGCTTACTTACATCCTGCCTATGGGTGCTGTCTGTACGGAGTTTGTACGTTCCACCCGTGACCTGCGTGGGTTTTCTCCGGATGCTCCGGTTTCCTCCCACATCCCAAAGACGAGCAGATTTGTAGGTTAATTGGCTTCACTAAAATTGTAAATTGTCCCCAGTGTATAGGATCGTGCTAGTCCACGAGGTGATCGATGGTCAGTGTGGACTCGGTGGGCCTGTTTCCACGCTGTATCACTAAAGCAAAGTAAAGCAGGAGTTTGGCAGCCCTTTCAAGTGTCAGAACCAGGGTCATTTCAGACCGTAAATAGACACAGAGTGCTGGAGTAACTCAGCGGGTCAGGCAGCATCTCTGGAGAACATGGATAGGTGACGTTTCACAGAGTGCTGGAGTAACTCAGCGGGTCAGGCAGCATCTGTGGAGAACATGGATAGGTGATGTTTCACAGGGTGCTGGAGTAACTCAGTGGGTCAGGCAGCATCTGTGGAGAACATGGATAGGTGATGTTTCACAGGGTGCTGGAGTAACTCAGTGGGTCAGGCAGCATCTCTGGAGAGAAGGAATGAACGGGCGATGTTTCGGGTTGAGACCCTTCGTCAGACTGAGAGTCAGGGGAGAGGGAGACATTGAGATACAGAAGTTGACATGGGATATTTGTCTTAAGGGTCTCGACCCGAAACGTCACCCATTCCTTCTCTCCAGAGATGCTGCCTGACCCGCTGAGTTACTCCAGCACTTTGTGTCTATCTTGGGTTTAAACCGGCATCTGCAGTTCCTCTACTGCTCATGTCAGACCTGGGATTGGGGTAAGGAATGCAGGGAAGAGCAAGTGGGCCTCTACACTGGTGGAGGAGCGTGACAAGCCTCTCAAGCACGCGGGCTTTCTCTGGATTGTAAAGTCCAGAGTTGTCAGGGTATAATCACGGAACGGTGGCCGGCTGTGACCTGCAGCTTTCAATGGCGTTGACAGCAAGATCAAGTGAAGTGGGATCGAATGACTGGAGATGGGAGAACAGAGCTCGCAGATGGATCAGAAGGTATTTGAGTTCCAGGCGGCAGCGTGCGAGCCTCCTCCATCTGAAAAGCGCTCAGTGCTTTGTAGGGGCAGGGCGCTGGGACAAATGTGTCCGGTCTGAATGCTTGGAATGTGTTATTGGTAATGAGCCTGAAATAAGATACAGAACGAATCCTCACTGAGCAGTAGAGAGATATTCACTCTCGGACACTTCTCTCAACCATACTATGATCTGTGCCTTGAAATTCAGAGACACAGCGCGGAAAGGGACAATCTTTACATTTGTACCAAGCCAATTAACCTACAAACCTGCACGTCTTTGGAGTGCGGGGGGAAACCGAACATCTCGGGGAAAACCCACGCAGGTCACGGGGGGAACGTACAAACTCCGTACGGACGGCGCCCGTAGTCGGGATGGAACCCGGGTCTCCGGCGCTGCATTCGCTGTAAGGCGGCAACTCTACCGCTGCGCCACCGTGACACCCGTACGCCAAAGTAATGCCAATACAAAATAGTGTGGCAATAATCAAAGTGAATTCTCGCCGTTGCCTGACATTCGGTTTGAGTTTGGTTTAAAGATACAGCGCGTAAACAGGCCCTTCGACCCAGCGGGTCCGCGCCGACCAGCGATCCCCGCACACACTAGCACTATCCCGCACACACTAGGGACAATTTACATTTCTCCCGAAGCCAATTAACCTACAAACCTGTAAGTCTTCATCGAACGGAATCAAGGGATATGGGGAGAAAGCAGGAACGGGGTACTGATTCTGGATGATCAGCCATGATCGTATTGAACGGCGGTGCTGGCTCGAGGGGCCGAATGGCCTACACCTGCACCTATTTTCTATGTTTCTACGCTACTATATCTTTGGAGTGTGGGAGGAAACCGGAGTTCCCGGAGAAATCCCACGCAGGTCGTGAGGAGAAACGTATAGAAATGGACAGTTAAATGGATAGGAAATTCTCAGAGGGATATGGGCTAAATGTGGGTAAATGGGACTAGCTTGAAAGAGGCATCTTGATCAGCAGGGATAGGTTTGGCCAAAGGGCCTGTTCATAAGTTCACGTTCATAAGTGAAAGGAGCAGAATTAGGCCAATCGGCCCATCACTTCTACTCCCCCCTTCAATCATGGCCGATCTATCTCTCCCTCCAAACCCCATTCTCCTGCCTTCTCCCCATAACCTCTGACACCCGTATTAATCCAGAATCTATCAATCTCTGCCTTAAAAATATCCACTGACTTGTGGCCTCCACAGCCTTCTGTGGCAAAGAATTCCACAGATTCACCACCTCCTCCACTTCTTCCTAAAGAAACGTCCTTTAATTCTGAGGCTGTGCCCTCTGGTCCTAGACTCTCCCACTAGTGGAAACATCCTCTCCACATCCACTCTATCCAGGGCTGTTTCCACGCTGTTGACTCTATGACACGATAACTTCACTGTACAACATTCAATAGACAATAGACAATAGGTGCAGGAGTAGGCCATTCGGCCCTTTGAGCCAGCACCGCCATTCAATGTGATCATGGCTGATCATACTCAATCAGTACCCCGTTCCTGCCTTCTCCCCATACCTCCTGACTCCACTGTCCTTAAGAGCTCTATCTAGCTCTCTCTTGAATGCATTCAGAGAATTGGCCTCCACTGCCTTCTGAGGCAGAGAATTCCACATTCTAAAAAGTGCATCTCAAATTTGTACAAACGAAGTCCAAGTATATTTCCAATAAAACTATGCTGAGCTCCCTGAAGGACCCATGAGTGATCCGGTGAGATCTTATAGAATTTAGAAGAATGAGAGGGGATCTTATAGAAACATATAAAATTTTTAGAGGATTGGACAGGCTAGATGCAGGAAAAATGTTCCCCATGTTGGAGGAGTCCAGAACTAGGGGTCACACAGTTTAAGAATAAGGGATCGGCCATTTAGAACTGAGATGAGGAAAAACATTTTCACCCAGAAGGTTGTGAATCTGTGGAATTCTCTGTCACAGAAGGCAGCGGAGGCCAATTCACTGGATGTTTTCAAGAGAGAGTTAGATTTAGCTCTTGGGGCTAACGGAATCAAAGGAGATGGGGAGAAAGCAGGAATGAGGTACTGGTTGTGGATGATCAGCCATGATCATATTGAATGGCAGTGCTGGCTGGAAGGGCCGAATGGCCTACTCCTGCACCTACTTTCTATGATTCTATGGTGTTCTAACCAGGCTTTGACCTATCAAGGCATGTCTTTTCATGTCTGGTATTTGTGGCATCTGGATTTTTATTAGCCTTTTAGTTTCTTTTTGTACCTGTCGATTTTATTTTAATAGCCTTTTAATGGTTGAACAATTCCCCATTATGGAAATAAAATGCTTTAACAACCCATAAATGGCTGTGCACAGTTGACATTATTTCAGTACATGAAAACTGTTTCTTCTGCTATCTTTCCACCTCCTTTAGCTTAGGTTTAGATTTATTATTGTCTAGTTTAGTTTAGAGATACAGCTCCGAAACAGGCCCTTCGGCCCACCGGGTCCATGCCGCCCAGCGATCCCCGCACACTAACACTATCCTACACCCACTAGGGACAATTTTTACATTTACGAAGCCAATTAACCTACAAACCTGCACGTCTTTGGAGTGTGGGAGGAAACCGAAGATCTCGGAGAAAACCCATGCAGGTCACGGGGAGAACGTGCAAACTCCGTACAGACAGCACCCGTAGTCGGGATCGAACCCGGGTCTCCGGCGCTGAGAGGCAGCAACTCTACCGCTGCGCCACCGCGCCACCCCAATCTTTGACATCGCCTGGCAGCTCAATGATATTTTTGAGACTCAAGCCTGTGTTCTTGGTGAGCTGATGCCCAGCGCTTCATGCCACTGGGTCAGGGCTTGCCGGAGATGCGATTGTTTCCCGGATCGTATCTCCGGTCGCGCTGCGGCCTAACATCGTGGAGCTGGTGGCCTTGCTCGGGACTGACTTGGAGCCCCACCGCGGTGGCGAGGACTTACCGTCTGAGCGTGTGACCCCTCGCCTGGGATCGACGCTCCAACCGCGGCCTGCGGACCTTAACATCGCCGAGCTCGCAGTCTCGGGTCGGGAGCTCCAAGCTGCATGAGGTTCGACAAGGCCCGGCCCGGGGTAGATTGCCCGGCGCGGGGGAGCTGAGACCCCCACCCCTCCCCCCGATGCAGGAGCTTGATCGCCCCAACGCGGAAGGCCCGACTGCCAATGGCTACAGGAGTCAAGTTCGGCCCATCAACGGAAGGTTCTAGACCCCCGACCGCTGGAGGACAAAGAAGGGATGAGATTGAACTTTGTTTCCGCCTTCCGTCACAGTGAGGAATGTGGAGGAGTCACTGTGGTGGATGTTCACGGTCACCAGATTGATCCCTGGGATGGCAGGACTTTCATATGAAGAAAGACTGGATAGACTCGGCTTGTACTCGCTGGAATTTAGAAGACTGAGGGGGGATCTTATAGAAACATATAAAATTCTTAAGGGGTTGGAGAGGCTAGATGCGGGAAGATCGTTCCCGATGTTGGGGAAGTCCAGAACCAGGGGTCACAGCTTAAGGATAAGGGGGAAGTCTTTTAGGACCGAGATGAGAAAACATTTCTTCACACAGAGAGAGGTGAGTCTGTGGAATTCTCTGCCACAGAAGGTAGTTGAGGCCAGTTCATTGGCTATATTTAAGAGGGAGTTAGATGTGGCCCTTGTGGCTAAAGGGATCAGGGGGTATGGAGAGAAGGCAGGTACAGGTTACTGAGCTGGATGATCAGCCATGATCATATTGAATGGCGGTGCGTACAGGCTCGAAGGGCCGAATGGCCTACTCCTGCACCTATTTTCCATGTTTCTATGTAAATGTGTTTTGTGTGTGTCCTGGTGTTTTTTACTGTCATGACTGTACAGCAAATGAAGTTCCTCGTATGTTGCAAAACACACTTGGCCAATAAAGTATGACTGTGATTGTGAAAGATAAAGGAATTACCCAAAGTAATTACCTGGTCGGCAGCGACGTTGAAGGAACAGTTGCGTTTGGACAAAGGGTGGGATGTGTCCGATCCACAAGGCACCATGCAGGCAATGTCCTTCCCCACTGACAGGACTTTTGTCCCATTGCTGAAGGTATTTTAAATCCACCCAGTAACATAAGATGACAGTTAAGCTGCGGGTAAAAAAAAAAAAAATGAGCTGGTAAAATCTATTAACGGGCCAATAAAAGTGCTTTGTGGCATTATGGCTTGGGTTTCAAGAAAATTACACATGGGTTTGGAGATACAATGATGGGCGGGTGTCAGGTGATACGCTGTGGGAGTTTCGTTTAGGCAGGGGGTCAAGGTTATATCCTACAGGCCCTGAACGTGATACTTTATCTCCGAGATTCCAGCAGCGGCTGCTGTCGGCAGCTCGATGTTTTTGTCAACCTGTTAACCTGCTGCTTCGAGCTTCAAAAACCCATTGAGTGTCTGGGATTAAAAGGCCGAGGTGTGATTCTTCACGAGAAAATAGGCGCTCGTTACAGTCACGGAAGCAAGATCACACTGACGAAACGGGAAACATGAAATCACGCGGCGAATGCGGCCATCGCCATCGGCGGTCGCTGGAAGCGAGTGTGACTGTCCTCTCCATAGGGTCGGACGCCTGTGTTTAACGTGGGGAGACTGGTGCACAGACAGCCACCACACGGTCCTTGACAGATCTGGGTCAGGATCCAGTGGTGTGGAGTCCAAGACGACCGGGGACCCTTTTCTGCCGCGGCCTTCATCCATCCGCCTTCCCAGCCGTTGTGACGCTCCACTAAAGTCAGCCGTCACCCTCCCTCCGCCTGTTCCACCGTTGAGGTCTTGGTTGGATCGCTCTTTGTCAGGGACCTCCCCCTCGACCTTACCGCCATGGGTGACCCTACCAGGAGCGTAGCTCCAGACGGCATCACTCTCAGGATCTCAGGACCACACGAGCTTCTCCACCGCGACAAGGTGACAACCCACGGAGAAGTATCAGGAGTTAGGAAGCATCCTTGAAGGTGGAGTCGCAGGTAGATCGGGTGGTCGAAAAGGCGTTTGGCACATTGGCCTTCATCAGTCAGAGTATTGCGTGTAGAAGTCGGGAGGTCACATTGCAGTTGTATGAGGCCGCAACTAGAATATTGTGTTCAGTTCTGGGCACCGTGTTGTTGGAAAGGTGTTGTCAAGCTGGAGAAGGTACCGAGAAGATTTACGAGGATGTTGCCAGGACTAGAGGGCCTGAGCTGCAGGGAGAGGGTGAGTAGCCTGGGATTCTATTCCCTGGAGCGCAGGAGGATGAGGGGTGTATCAAATCATGAGAGGAATAGATCGGGTAGATGCACAGAGTCTCTTGCCCAGAGTAGGGGAATCGAGGTTTAAGGTGAATAGGAAAGGATTTAATAGGAATCTGAAGGGTAACTTTATCAAATAAAGGGTGGTGGGTGTGTGGAACAAGCTGCCAGAGGTGGTAGTTGAGGCTGGGACTATCCCAACGTTTAAGAAACAGTGAGACAGGTACATGGATAGGACAGGTTTGGAGGGATATGGACCAAATGCAGACAGGTGGGACTAGTGTAGCTGGGACATTGTTGGCCGGTGTGGGCAAGTTGGGCCGAAGGGCCTGTTTCCACACTGTATCACTCTATGACTCTGTGTGACGAGATGATCCAAAGAAAGTCACAGAGTGCTGGAGTAACTCAGCGGGTCAGGCAGAATCTCTGGAGAAAAAGGAATGGGTGACTTTTCGGGTCGGGACTGAAGGTCTGAAGAAGGGTCTCGAACCGAAACGTCACCCATTCCTTCTCTCCTGAGATGCTGCCTGACCCGCTGAGTTACTCCAGCTTTTTGTGTCTCCCTTCGATTTAAACCAGCATCTGCAGGTTTTTTCCCCCTAAAGGGCCTGTCTCACTTTAGGTGATTTTAAGGCGATCGCCAAACTTTTCTTTTACCCGACGACAATGACCACGACAATGACCACGACAATGACCACGACAATGACCACGACAATGACCACGACAATGACCACGACAATGACCACGACAATGACCACGACAATGACCACGACAATGACCACGACAATGACCACGACAATGACCACGACAATGACCACGACAATGACCACGACAATGACCACGACAATGACCACGACAATGACCACGACAATGCCGAGTCAGGTCGAGATTACACCGTCTTCGGAAACATCGCGAAATTCCCATGCTGTCAATGCTTCTCCGGCATCCTGATTTTCGCTGAAATCACTGACAAGTCGGGAAGTCCTTGAGAGTTTTGAACTATAACATCTTGCCCGGGTTACTTAAAAACCAAGCTTCACTGTAACAAGACATAAACCGGATTGACTTCCAGTTTACTAATAGCTGTATTTAAAAAAAAATTTTTTTAAGTGGTTAAGTGGATTTTTGTGAAAAGTGTGCGGGCATTCTTTGAAAACGTACGGGAGATGCATATCTGGTTTCTGGGTTGCATATCTGGGTTGGGAGCCCACTTTAAATGTAATGGCTGATCGTGAAAATTCCCACACTTACCTGACCGTCAAACTGTCGCCTCCAATCTACCTGTCAAATGTCCTGACGGTAAATAAATTGGTTAAACACAAGCATTTTATGGTATTTTGAAATGACTTTACTTATTTTAATATTACGTGCTTCTAAATGAATCTAAGAGGACCTAGCAAACCTGGGGACAGTGTGAGACAGCGACCACAATAAGCAACGATACCTGGCGACAAGCCAGCTGTCGACGAGAGATTTCACTCCAGATGATTTCTCAGCGACTCGCTGAGATCCACTACGATTCTTGGAAGACTCCTCACGATCATGCCCACGACACACGGCGAACTGTCGGCAACAGCCTAGTCACCGGCAGTCGCCTTAAAAATCACCTAAAGTGGGACAGGGCCTCAACAGTGAGAGGGAAATTGATTTGGAAAGAAGAGGACGACATTTTTTAATTCATTGAAGTGATCTTTATCTTGAATCTCATCTCCAAATGTCAGCAGGGGGTTTGAACTTTAAGTGAGAAGCAGACGGGGAAATATGAACAGGAGAAAGTCACATCCTCTTGTCGCGGAGTAACTTCAACAGTGCTCAGAGTGAACGTGATGGGAATTGGAAGAGACGTCGATGTCTTCCCCCCTCTCCCATCGGGCAAGAGGTGCAGAAGTGTGAAAACACACACCTCCAGATTCAGGGACAGTTTCTTCCCGGCTGTTATCAGGCAACTGAACCATCCTACCACAACCAGAGAGGAGTGCTGAACTACTATCTAATATGCTGGGTAGACACACAACACTGGAGTAACTCAACGGGTCAGGCAGTATCTCAGGAGAGAAGGAATGGGTGACGTTTCATTTTGAAGAAGGGTCTCGGCCATTGGGAACATTTTTCCTGCATCGAGCTCGTCCAGTCCTTTCATAATTTTATACGTCTCTATAAATCCCCTCTCATCCCTCTAAACTCCAGTGAAATGATATGTTAAGATTTGAACTTGTATCGGCTGATCATGGTTTCACTATTTGCTTTTTTTCATATTTCGCTTGGGCAGATTACAGCCCAGTGGTATCAACGTTATCTCCTGCACCCCCTCCCCTCACTCCCTCCCCTCACTCCCTCCCCCCCACCCCCACCCACCCTAGTTGATCTTCCAGTTCCTCTGTTCGCATCCTTGTACGTCTCTCGTTAGCATGCCTCAGCACATCCAAAGTGCATCCAACAAGAATTATTTACAACAAAACTGGTTTTGTCACTTCTGATTGAGACAGGAATTGGTTGGAACTCTATTATATACCAGCTGGTGTGGACCCATTGAGTCCAAACCTCTCCTGCATTGGTGTAGCACCCTCCCCTCCCCCACTCTCCCCCTTCCCCTCCCCCACCACTCACCCCCTTCCCCTCCCCCCCACTCACCCACTCTACCTCCCCCCCCTCACCCACTCACCCACTCCATTCCCCCCTCAACCCCCCTTATTCCCCCAATCACCCACTCACCCACGCACACACTCACCCATTCACCCACCCATTCACCCACCCACCCACTCACCCACCCACTCACTCACCCACCCACTCACCCACCCACCCACTCACCCACCCACTCACCCACCCACCCACTCACCCACCCACCCACTCACCCACCCACTCACCCACCCACTCACCCACCCACTCACCCACCCACCCACCCACTCACCCACTCACCCACCCATTCACCCACTCACCCACCCACTCACCCACTCACCCACCCACTCACCCACCCACCCACTCACCCACCCACTCACCCACCCACTCACCCACCCACTCACCCACCCACTCACCCACCCACTCACCCACCCACTCACCCACTCACCCACTCCATTCCCCACTCACCCACTCCATTTCCCCCTCAACCCCCCTTATCTCCCCCTCCCCCACTCACCCCCCTCACCCACCCACCCACTCCATCCCCCCTCCCCCCTCCCACTCACCCCCTCACCCCCCTCACCCACCCACCCACTCCACCCTCCCACCCACCCACTCACCTACCCACCCACCCATTCACCCACCCACCCATTCACCCACCCACCCTCCCCCCTCATCGACTCACCCACTCCATCCCCCTCAACCCCCCTTATCTCCCCCTCCCCCACTCACCCCCCTCACCCACCCACCCACTCCATCCCCCCTCCCCCCACCCACTCATCCACTCACCCCCTCCGCCCCCCACCCACTCCCCCCCCACCCACCAACTCACCCCCCCCCCACCCACCCACCCATCCCCCTTACCCACCCACCCACACACCCACCCATCCACGCACCCACTCACTCCATCCCCCTCAACCCCCCTATCCCCCCCCCCCTCCATACCTCACCACCCCCCCCCCCCCCTCTCCACTCTTACACAAAACTGTTTTCGTCAGTTGTGGTTGAGGCGGGGATTTGTTGGAACTGTATTATATATACCAGTGAACTCAACTTGTTTGGTATCTTTCAGCAGCTTGTGAAATTCAGTGGCTCACTGCCTGAATGAGGGCAGAAATTCCAAAAATAAACTTCATGACTTGATCACCTCCTGCATTTCAAATCGGTTATGGGATGGGAGGTGGCGAGATGTGGACTGGAAACCTCCGATAAAACAGGCCCAAATACAAAGTGGGAGACAATGTTTAATCGTGACCGTGTGTTGTCTTTCTGCAGACAGGCTAGCACGCTACAAGAGGTTTGCACTGTACCTCAGAACAAGTTGCAATAAACTGAGGTGAGGTACATTAAAGAGACGAAGGGCATGGTGCTCAGATGGTCTCCAAATTTGAGGAAGGATATTCTTGCTATTGGGGGCGTGCAGCGTAGGTTTACTAGGTGAATTCCCGGAATGGCGGGACTGTCATATGTTGAAAGACTGGAGCAACTAGGCTTGTATACACTGGAATTTAGAAGGATGAGAGGAGATCTTATCGAAACGTATAAGATTATTAAGGGGTTGGACACGTTAGAGGCAGGAAACATGTTCCCAATGTTGGGGGAGTCCAGAACAAGGGGCCACAGTTTAAGAATAAGGGGTAGGCAATTTAAAACTGAGATGAGGAAAAACTTTTTCAGTCAGAGAGTTGTAAATCGGTGGAATTCTCTGCCTCAGAAGGCAGTGGAGGCCAATTCTCTGAATGCATTCAAGAGAGAGCTGGATAGAGCTCTTAAGGATAGCGGAATCAGGGGGTATGGGGAGAAGGCAGGAACGGGGTACTGATTGAGAATGATCAGCCATGATCACATTGAATGGCGGTGCTGGCTCGAAGGGCCGAGTGGCCTACTCCTGCACCTATTGTCTATTATCTATAACAACCTGTCCCTAAACACCTTCAAGACCAAGGAGCTGATCATCAACTTCCGTAGGTCACACAACGGGGAATACGCCCCGATCTTTATCAATGGGGACAGTGAGGAGAGAGTGTCCAGCTTCAAGTTTCTGGGCACTCACATTTCGGAGGACCTAACATGGTCCAATAACACTGCTGCGCTGGTCAAGAAGGCACAGCAACGACTGTTCTACCTAAGAACACTGAAGAAGTCTGGTCTACCCCAACAGCTGCTGACGACCTTCTACCGCTGCACCATAGAGAGCATCCTAACACATGGCATCCCTGTGTGGTACCTCAGCCGCACGGAGGCAGAGAGGAGAGCTCTTCAGCGGGTAGTCCATAGAGCTCAGAGGACCATCGGAACACAGCTACCAGCCTTGGGGGGCATCTACAACACACGATGCCTCAGAAAAGCCACCAGAATTCACAAAGACTCCTCACACCCCTGCAACAGTCTGTTCGAACTTCTACCATCGGGCAGACGATATAAGGCCTTCTACGCCCGCACCTCCAGACTCAGGAACAGCTTCATCCCCAGGGCCATAGCTGCTATGAACCGGTCCTGCTGAGCCGGATGGTCACATCATACAGTGAACCGGCACAGATCTACTTGCACTTTATTCTGTCTTAAAACTGTTTCTAAATTTGTTTCACTGGGTTGTATAAATTTATACTGATTAGCTAATTAATTTATTGCATCATATGGGAGGCGCATTACCAATCTCGTTGTACCCCCCCCCTGTACAATGACAATAAAGATATATTGTATTGTATTGTATTGTATTGTATTGTATTGTATTGTATTGTATTGTATTGTATTGTATTGTATTGTATTGTATTGTATTGTCGTGTAGTGAAGAAACAATTAAACCAAGCCAATTAACCTACCAACCTGCATGTCTTTGGAGTAACTCAGCGGGTCAGGCAGCATCTGTGGAGAACATGGATAGGTGATGTTTCAGAGTGCTGGAGTAACTCAGCGGGTCAGGCAGCATCTGTGGAGAGAAGGAACGGGTGACGTTTCAGGTCGAGACCCTTCTTCAGACTATTCTACATTTTCCTTGATCTCCATTCCCTTTGTCCTGTTTTCACACCTTCACACTTCCTTATCTATTTACCTCCCTCTCCCACTGACTCTCAGTCTGAAGAAGGGTCTTGACCCGAAACGTCACCCATTCCTTCTCTCCAGAGATGCTGCCTGACCCGCTGAGTTATTCCAGCACTCTGTGAAACGTCACCTATCCATGTTCTCCACAGATGCTGCCTGACCCGCTGAGTTACTCCAGCACTCTGTGAAACGTCACCTGTCCACGTTCTCCACAGATGCTGCCTGACCCGCTGAGTTAGTTACTCCAGCATTTTGTGTGCGTCTGTCTTCGGTTTAAACCAGCGTCTGCAGTTCCTTCTTACCACTCGACCTCTCTTGACCTCTTTGCACAATTAGTACCCGTCCCTGAGACTGTGTACAACAAGCACCTCCTGTCCACACTTCCCCGGCTCCAGTTCCTGAGGTTGTTCCTTCAAATCCCCGGTCTTTACCTGCCTATCACGCCCATTTACCGGGCTAATCATCTCCCTTGTTAAAGAGGCATCATCTGTCCTGGCCATCCCAGCCTTCTCCTCGACACATCTTGCTTAGCCTGGAGCCAGCCAGCACATCAGCAATCAGGCCTTGTGAGGATTAGTCCCCGTCTTTGCCTCAGCGCTGCCAAACACGTCTGTCTCCCGTCCTCTCCCCTGTTTATTTTCACTCAGGTCTAGCGTGTTGAAGCAACACGCCTGTCAAACGTGTCATCCCAAAGCTGACAGCCGTCTGCACAGCCTGCTGGAGGCCCCTGTTCATTATCCTGGTCTCCTCACCACCGAAGCACAGTCTCACAGCACTCCAGGACAAGAATAAACCCTTCGAACCAAACCAAACCAAGCCTGCACATTTCCAGCCCGCATTACCTGACTTGCTGCGTTAATAAGGTTATAAGGCCATCTGTGATAGGAGCAGAATTAGGCCATTCATAGACAATAGGTGCAGGAGGAGGCCATTCGGCCCTTCGAGCCAGCACCGCCATTCATTATGATCGCGGCTGATCAACCACAATCAGTAACCCGTGCCTGCCTTCTCCCCATATCCCTTGATTCCACTAGCCCCTAGAGCTCTATCTAACTCTCACTTAAATCCATCCAGTGAATTGGCCTCCACTGCCCTCTGTGGCAGAGAATTCCACAAATTCACAACTCTCTGGGTGAAAAAGTTCCTTCTCACCACAGTTTTAAATGGCCTCCCCTTTATTCTTAGACTGTGGCCCCTGGTTCTGGACTCCCCCAACATTGGGAACATTTTTCCTGCATCCAGCTTGTCCAGTCCTTTTATAATTTTATATGTTTCTATAAGATTCCCTCTCATACTTCTAAATACTTCTTTCCCCACCCTTCTCATCCACTCTATCCAGGCCTCTCACTATTCTGTACGTTTCAATGAGGTCCCCCCTCATTCTCCTAAACTCCAGCGAGTACAGGCCCAGTGCCGACAAACGCTCATCGTATGTTAATCCACTCCATTCCTGGGATCATTCTTGTAAACCTCCTCTGGACCCTCACCAGAGCCAGCACATCCTTCCTCAGATATGGGGCCCACAATTGCTCACAATAATCTTAAAGTCAGGTATATAAAGTTGGGTTGCCAACTGTCCCATATTAGCCGGGAAATCCCGTATCTTGGGCTAAATTAGTTTGTCCCATACCCTGTATTAGGCCCGGGAGGCGCTGTAGGCCCGGGCACTGTAGGCCCGTACACTGTAGGCCCGCACACTGTAGGCCCGGACACTGTAGGCCCGGACACTGTAGGCCCGGACACTGTAGGCCTGGACACTGTAGGGCCGGACACAGTAGGCCCGGACACTGTAGGCCCAGACACTGTAGGCCCGCACACTGTAGGCCCGGACACAGTAGGCCCCGACACTGTAGGTCCGGACCGTGTAGGACCGGACCGGGGGCCGCTATAGGCCCGGACACTGTAAGTCTGGACACTGTAGGCCCGGACACTGTAGGTCCGGACACTGTAGGTCCGGACTGTGTAGGCCTGGGGGCCGATGTAGGCCCGGACGCTGTAGGTCCGGAGGCCCCAGCGCCACCTAACGGAGGTTACGTAGCAACCCTCCTCCCGACCCGGGCTGCCGCCATTGGTGGAGTGGGAGCACGTGGCCGCTGGCTGGGTGAGGTCACGTGGGGCACGGGGTGCTGACATCACCTTGTCCCTTATTTGGGAGTGAGATAGTTGGCAACCCCTAATATAAAGTCACATCTCAGGGCCGGGTATATTTTATTTCCTGAGTTTAAAGCTCGTTGTTCAAACGACATTGAATTACATCGACAGCATGGGTTTCATCTTAGCATAGCCTAGTAAATGTTCTAAGTAGATCTATGCAATAAAAAGTCTACGTTACTGACTGGATCAACTTCAAATTAACATGAACATTTTTTCCTGGCACATCCCGGTTGCTCTTGTCAAGGTTCCATGGCAGTAAAGTCTGAGAAATCACTTTATAAGGTCTTGAACTGAAAGAAGACACGAGCTTTGGGAGAGGGGAGGATAGAGAGTGAACGATACGTCATGTTATGGCAACTTCTTGTTCCATTAGCTGGCAGTCAAGAGAGTGAGAGAACTCATCTGTTGCTGGTTTCTACCACAGCCTATAATGCACAGACTTAGATATGTTGAGTAACTATGCTGGAGGATGGGAGATACAGGCATTTCAGGCAGTCATCGAGTCATACAGTCCAGAAACAATAGACAATAGGTGCAGGAGTAGGCCATTCGGCCCTTCGAGCCAGCACCGCCATTCAATGTGATCATGGCTGATCATTCTCAATTAGTACCCCGTTCCTGCTTTCTCCCCATACCCCCTGACTCCGCTATCCTTAAGAGCTCTATCTAGCTCTCTCTTGAATGCATTCAGAGAATTGGCCTCCACTGCCCTCTGAGGCAGAGAATTCCACAGATTCACAACTCTCTGACTAAAAAAGTTTTTCCTCATCTCTGTTCTAAATGGCCTACCCCTTATTCTTAAACTGTGGCCCCTTGTTCTGGACTCCCCCAACATTGGGAACATGTTTCCTGCCTCTAACATGTCCAACCCCTTAACAATCTCATACGTTTCGATAAGATCCCCTCTCATCCTTCTAAAGGATGACAACTGTCCCGTATTAGCCGGGACATCCCGTATATTGGGCTAAATTGGTTTGTCCTGTACGGGACTGCCCTTGTCCCGTATTAGGCTTGGGGGGGCGATGTAGGCCTGGACGCTGTAGGCTGGACGCTGTAGGCCCGGACGCTGTAGGCCGGACACTGTAGGCCTGGATGCTGTAGGCCCGGACGCTGTAGGCCCAGAGGCCCAGGTGCCGCCTAACAGAGGTTGCGTCTGCCTCCCTATCCGGGCGGCCGCCATTGGTGGAGTGGGAGCACGTGGCAACTGACTGGGTGAGGTCACGTTGTCCCTTTTGTGGGAGTGAGAAAGTTGGCAACCCTACTTG
Organism: Rhinoraja longicauda; assembly: GCF_053455715.1. Lineage (NCBI taxonomy): Eukaryota > Metazoa > Chordata > Chondrichthyes > Rajiformes > Arhynchobatidae > Rhinoraja > Rhinoraja longicauda. The sequence continues at coordinate 67,913,738 of NC_135961.1, read as the reverse complement.
CAGGTGTTTGGCCCACATCCCGCTCAACTTTTCTTACCCATGCTCCTTTCCTTTAGACTTTGGACTTTAGAGATACAGCGTGGAAACAGGCCCTTCGGCCCACCGAGTCTGCGCCTACCAGCGATCCCCACGTACAATAACACTAACCGACACACACCTGGGAAAATTTACAATTTTACCAAAGTCAATTACCCTACAAACCCGCACAGCAGCACGGTGGCGCAGCGGTAGAGTTGCCGCCTTACAGCACTTGCAGCGCCAGAGACCCGGGTTCCATCCCGACTACGGGTGCTGTCTGTATGGAGTTTGCACGTTCACCCCGTGACCTGCGTGGGTTTTCTCCGGGTGCTCCGGTTTCCTCCCACACTCCCGCCACCGTGCCGCCCCATGAATGATATGTTGAAGGATTAAATGCAAGGGATTCTGGGGGATGGGCACTTCCTGGACTTGGCTGAAACATTGCCAAGATTGATAGGATGGCGTCTCCACAAAATGGGGGCCAGGTACAGAAGCCGACCAACATGTCCCATCTACACTAGTCCCACCTGCCCGCGTTTGGCCCATATCATTCTACACCTGTCCTATCCATGTACCTGTGCAAATGCTTAGAAACATAGAAACATAGTAACCCGCTGAGTTACTCCAGCATTTTGTGTCTACCTTCGATTCTGGCACTCCCGTTAACATTGCTACTGCCTGTGAAAGCAAACTAAATGATAGCATTTATTTCAAGAGGGCTTGTACACAAAAACTGGGATGTAATGCTGAGGCTCTACAAGGCGCTGGTTAGGCCGCATTTGTAATATTGTGAGCAGTTTGGGGCTCCATATCTGAGGAAGGATGTGCTGGCTCTGGAGAGGGTCCAGAGGAGGTTTACACGAACGATCCCAGGAATGAGTGGGTTAACCTCTGATGAGCGTTTGTCGGCACTGGGCCTGTACTCGCTGGAGTTTAGAAGAATGAGGGGGGACCTCATTGAAACGTACAGAATAGTGAAAGGCCCGGATAGAGTGGATGTGGAGAGGATGTTTCCACTAGTGGGAGAGTCTAGGACCAGAGGTCACAGCCTCAGAATTAAAGGACGTTCTTTGAAGAAGGATACGAGGAGGAATTTCTTTAGTCAGAGGGTGGTGAATCTGTGGAATTCTTTGCCACAGAAGGCTGTGGAGGCCAAGTCAGTGGGTATTTGTACGGCAGAGATAGATAGTACGGGTGTCAGGGGTTATGGGGAGAAGCCAGGAGAATGGGGTTAGGAGGGAGAGGTAGGTCAGCCATGATTGAATGGCGGAGTAGACCTGATGGGCCAAATGGCCTAATTCTGCTCCTATCACTTATGACCTTGTGAATACAGTCTGCGAACCTTCTGAGAATCTTGTGAACATTTAAGTCTTTCAGTCAATGGACTTTGGTGCACAAACCTTGGTTTTAGCCATGAACACCATGAAATGTATCTCTGTGGAAAGGCCAGGTGCCATTTGTGGCTCTCATCTCTGGACTGAACACTTACGTAAATCCCCAGTGCTGTTCCCAGCACGGAATAATCAGCTGTCAATACAATTTAACAGACTGTGCATGGAGTGCCACTGGATTAAAGGATGACGGAAGATCGGGGAAGTGGATTTCAATTACGGGTATTCGTGCATCCAAACCACAGAACTGAAAGCTATCTGCACATGAAACCAATCTCGTTCCAATCAAGAGAGGGAACTTACAGGGCCCCAGTGAGACCGCACCTGGAATACTGTGCGCAGTTTTGGTCTCCAAATTTGAGGAAGGACATTCTTGCTATTGAGGGCGTGCAGCGTAGGTTCACCAGGTTAATTCCCAGAATGGCGGGACTGTCGTATGTTGAAAGACTGGAGTGACCGGGCTTGTATTTGGAAGGAATTTAGAAGGATGCATTCAAGAGAGAGCTGGATAGAACTCTTGAGGATAGCGAAGTAACTCAGCGGGACAGGCAGCATCTCTGGAGAGAAGGGATGGGTGACGTTTCAGGTCGGGACCCTTCTTCAGATCGAGAGTCGGGGGAAAGGGAAAGGAGATGAGAGGGGATCTTAATAATAATAATAATAATAATAATAATATATTCCTTTATTCGTCCCACACTGGGGAAATCTTATTGAAACATATAAGATTATTAAGGAATCGGACATGCTAGAGGCAGGAAACATGTTCCCGATGTTGAGGGAATCCAGAACCAGGGGCCACAGTTTAAGAATAAGAGGTAGGCCATTCAGAATGGAGATGAGGAAAAATGTGATCATGGCTGATCATCCACAAAAACATAGAAACATAGAAAATAAGTGCAGGAGGAGGCCATTCGGCCCTTCGAGCCAGCACCGCCATTCATTGTGATCATGGCTGATCATCCCCAATCAATAACCCTTGCCTGCCTTCTCCCCATATCCCTTGATTCCGCTAGCCCCTAGAGCTCTATCTAACTCTCTTTTGAATGCATCCAGTGAATTGGCTTCCACTGAGAATTCCACAAATTTACAACTCTCTGGGTGAAAAAGTTTTTTCTCACCTCAGTTTTAAATGGCCTCCCCTTTATTCTTAGACTGTGTGGCCCCTGGTTCTGGACTCCCCCGACATTGGGAACATTTTTCCTGCATCTAGCTTGTCCAGTCCTTTTATAATTTTATAGTCAGAGAGTTGTGAATCTGTGAAATTCTCTGCCTCAGAGGGCAGTGGAGGCCAATTCTCTGAATACATTCAAGAGAGAGCTAGATAGAGCTCTTAAGGATAGCGGAGTCAGGGGGTATGGGGAGAAGGCAGGAACGGGGTACTGATTGAGAATGATCAGCCATGATCACATTGAATGGTGGTGCTGGCTCGAAGGGCCGAACGGCCTTCTCCTGCACCTATTGTCTATTGTCTATTGTCTATTGTCATCTCTGGAGAGAAGGAATGGGTAAATTGCCCTTCGTGTGTAGGGAGTGGGTGAGAAAGTGGGATAACATAAAACCAGTGTGCGTAGTTTTGCGTAGGAAGGAACTGCAGATGCTGGTTTAAACACAAAATGCTGGAGTAACTCAGCGGGACAGGCAGCATCTCTGGAGAGAAGGGATGGGTGGCGTTTCAGGTCGGGACCCTTCTTCAGACCGAGAGTCGGGGGAAAGGGAAAGGAGAGGTACAGTCGGTGATGTGGGGAGACATAGAGCAAATGAAAGAAAGTCATGCAACAAAAAGTAACGATGATAAAAGAAACAGGCCGTTGTTAGCTGTGCGTGAGAAGGAGTTACATAAAAATGTGACTGGACTTCTCAGCGGCACCTCCGGAAGGCATCTATTACACGGCACCCTGAATGGCAGGACTGTCATATGAGGACAGATTGAAAAGACTGGGCTTGTATTCACTGGAGTTTAGAAGGATGAGAGAGGATCTTATAGAGACGTATAAAATTTTAAAAGGCAGCGTAGGTTTACTAGGTTAATTCCCGGAATGGCGGGACTGTCATATATTGAAAGACTGGAGCGACTAGGCTTGTATACACTGGAATTTAGAAGGATGAGAGGAGATCTTATCGAAACGTATAAGATTATTAAGGGGTTGGACACGTTAGAGGCAGGCAACATGTTCCCAATGTCGGGGGAGTCCAGAACAAGGGGCCACAGTTTAAGAATAAGGGGTAGGCCATTTAGAATGGAGACGAGGAAAAACTTTTTCAGTCAGAGAGTTGTGAATCTGTGGAATTCACTGTCTGAGAAGGCAGTGGAGGCCAATTCTCTGAATGCATTCAAGAGAGAGCTGGATAGAGCTCTTACGGATAGCGGAGTCAGGGGGTATGGGGAGAAGGCAGGAACGGGGTACTGATTGAGAATGATCAGCCATGATCACATTGAATGGTGGTGCTGGCTCGAAGGGCCGAATGGCCTACTCCTGCACCTATTGTCTATTGTCTATTGAGAAGGAGCTTCTTCACCCAGAGAGTTGCGAATTTGTGGAATTCTCTGCCATAGAGGGCAGTGGAGGCCAATTCTCTGGCTGAATTTAAGAGAGAGTTAGATAGAGCTCTGGGGGCTAGTGGAATCAAGAGATATGGGGAGAAGGCAGGCACGGGGTATTGATTGTGGATGATCAGCCATGATCACAATGAATGGCTGTGTTGGCTCGAAGGGCCGAATGGCCTCCTCCTGCACCTATTTTCTATGTTTCTATGTTTCTATGAACATATGTCCTCTAGTTTTTGATTCCCCTGCTCCTTGTAAAATACGCTGTGCATTCACACTATCTATTCCACTCTTGGATTCCTTTAAATGGCACGGGCTTCAACATGAACTGTTCCAGCTCCCAAGATATGGACTTGTCAAGAATATTTAGCTTCACAGCACAGGTTATAATAACATTTAGTGGTGTAAAGAAATGTCTCGCAGCGGTGCGTTACAGTTAAGTAGACCTGAACAATATGTATTAAATAAATATTGCCTTCATTTAATCTATTAATATTTGAATGGTGTGGAGTTTAAATACCCTGTGGCAGGACTTCCATTACTCTCTGTTGTACAATTATTTACAAATCAGCAGCAAAATCTGAAGCTTGTGTCATCACTGCTTTTGCCGATATCCTACTTTTTAGTTTAGTTTGGAGATCCAGCGCGGAAACAGGCCCTTCGGCCCACCGGGTCCATGCCGACCAGCGATCCCCGCACACTAACACTATCCTACACACACTAGGGGACAATTTCCAATTATACCGAAGCCAATTAGTCTACAAACCTGCACGTCTTTGGAGTGTGGGAGGAAACCGGAGATCCCGGAGAAAACCCACGCAGGTCACGGGGAGAACGTACGTACAAACTCCGTACAGACAGCACCCGTAGTCGGGATCAAACCCGGACCTCTGGCGCTGTGAGGCAGCAACTCTACCACTGCGCCACTGTGCCGCACTTTTTATAAATTTAAATCACACAAACCCGAGCTACTGTTCCTCAATTCACAACATGTCCTGTTTCAAGTAACAGTAACAAGTGAAAGTATGTTCAATGTTCTACGTTATATGTTCAATGTTCCATGTTCAGTTCTTGTTCTATGTTCTATGTTCTATGTTCTGTTCAATGTTCTATGTTCTGTTCAATGTTCTATGTTCTGCTCAATGTTCAATGTTCAATGTTCTGTGTTCTGTTCAATGTTCTATATTCTGTTCATGTTCTATGTTCTGTTCAATGTTCAATGTTCAATGTTCAATGTTCAATGTTCTATGTTCAATGTTCTATGTTATGTTCAATGTTCAATGGCAGAGTAGACTTGATGGGCCGAGTGGCCTAATTCTGCCCCTATCACGGATGAACTTATGAACTCATGAGTCTACTCCGCCATTCAATCATGGCTGATTTATCTTTCCCTCTCAACCCCGATCTCCTGCCTTCTCCCCATAACCTTTGAAGATAACCTTTGATTAATCTTCTGATTTTGGGGGAGTCCAGAACCAGGGGCCACAGTTTAAGAATAAGGGGTAGACCATTTAGAACTGAGATGAGGAAAAACTTTTTCAGTCAGAGAGTTGTGAATCTGTGGAATTCTCTGCTTCAGAAGGCAGTGGAGGCCAATTCTCTGGAAGCTTTCAAGAGAGAACTAGATTTAGCTCTTAGGGCTAACGGAATCAAGGGATGAGGGGAGAGGGCAAGAATGGGGTACTGATGGTGTATGATCAGCCATGATCATATTGAACAGCGGTGCTGGCTCGAAGGGCTGAATGGCCTTACTCCTGCACCTATTTTCTATGTTTCTATGTTTCTATGCTTAATTGATCAATGCAAAAATCAAAAAATCAGAACAAGCCAAGTTTGTGGCTTGTAGAGTCATGAGGTTTTGCTTTCTTTTGGCAAGGACAAGATTCTCTGAAATTCTTGTCATTTTTGAAAGCCACAGTGGCAATCAAGTGAACACAGTGGTTTCCTCTTTGGCTCCAGTGGATGCAGTCTCCCTTCAGTCATATACAAAATAAACGTGTAGGAAGGAACTGCTCATGCTGGTTTAAACCGAAGACAGACACAAAAAGCTGGAGTAACTCAGCGGGACAGGCAGCATCTCTGGCAAGAAGGAATGGGTGACGTTTCAGGTCGAGATCCTTCTTCAGACTCCTGAAATCTTCAGTCTAAAGTTTGGAGAAGTGTCTCAACCCGAAACGTCACCTATTCCTTCTCTCCACAGATGCTGCCTGACCCGCTGAGTTACTCCAGCACTCTGTGAAACGTCACCTATCCATGTTCTCCACAGATGCTGCCTGACCCGCTGAGTTACTCCAACACTCTGTGAAACGTCACCTATCCATGTTCTCCACAGATGCTGCCTGACCCGCTGAGTTACTCCAGCACTCTGAAACGTCACCTATCCATGTTCTCCAGAGATGCTGCCTGACCCGCTGAGTTACTCCAGCACTCTGTGAAACGTCACCTATCCATGTTCTCCACAGATGCTGCCTGACCTGCTGAGTTACTCCAGCTAATTGTGCCTGTATACAATATTTAAAATAACGTTGGCTGTATCCTTCACTTCCAAGATGCTGTCATGATTTCAATGTTCCCAATCATTCCTTGAAAATATGTCTAGCTTTACCAATGGACAAGTGTTTGTTACTGATCTGTAAACATTCAGTGTTGTTGTCTCACCCACACAACATCACTAAATGTTTGATAGTTCGATAGAGCTCTAGGGGCTAGCGGAATCCAGGGGTATGGGGAGAAGGCAGGCACGGGTTACTGATTGTGGATGATCAGCCATGATCACAATGAATGGCGGTGCTGGCTCGAAGGGCCAAATGGCCTCCTCCTGCACCTATTGTCTATTGTCTATAAAATTTGCTTTTATTGCATCTGTCACTCCTACAGTAAGTAAGTTCATAAGTGATAGACAATAGACAATAGGTGCAGGAGGAGGCCATTCAGCCCTTCGAGCCAGCACCGCCATTCAATGTGATCATGGCTGACCATTCTCAATCAGTACCCCGTTCCTGCCTTCTTCCCATACCCCCTGACTCCGCTATCCTTAAGAGCTCTATCTAGCTCTCTCTTGAATGCATTCAGAGAATTCCACAGATTCACAACTCTCTGACTGAAAAAGTTTTTCCTCATCTCAGTTCTAAATGGCCTACCCCTTATTCTTAAACTGTGGCCCCCTGGTTCTGGACTCCCCCAACATTGGGAACATGTTTCCTGCCTCTAACATGTCCAACCCCTTAATAATCTTATACGTTTCGATAAGGTCTCCTCTCATCCTTCTCATCCTCCTGCCCCTATTGTCCATGTTTCTATCATTTACCGACCTCTTCAAAGCAACAAAGTGATGCTGGTTCAAATCTGATTCATCTTGGGTCAGCTGGGGGAGTTGCTGCCTCACAGCTCCACAGTCCTGGGTTCAATCCTGACCACGGGCGCTGTCTGTGTGACGTTCTTGCTGTGACCACTTGGATTTCCTACAGATCATACTGCATGGATACAGGCCCTTCGGCCCATCTTCGGTCCATGACAAACAAGATTCCCCATCTAAGTCAGCCCCGTTTGCCTGTATTTGGTCCATATGCCTCTAAATCTTTTCTATTCGGTGGCACGGTGGCACAGCGGTAGAGTTGCTGCCTTGCACGGTCAGAGACCCGGGTTCCATCCCGACTACGGGCGCTGTCTGAGCAGAGTTTGTACGTTCTCCCCGTGACCTGCGTGGGTTTTCTCCGAGATCTTCGGTTTCCTCCCACACTCCAAAGACGTGCAGGTATGTAGGTTAATTGACTGGGTAAATGTAAAAATTGTCCCTAGTGTGTGTAGGACAGTGTTAGTGTGCGGGGATCGCTGGGCGGCGCGGACCCGGTGGGCCGAAGGGCCTGTTTCCGTGCTGTATCTCTAAATCTAAAATCTAAACCTGCGTGGGTTTTCTCCAGGTGCTCCGGTTTCTTCCCACACTCCAAAGATGCACAGGTCTTTAGACTAATTGGCATGGTAAAATTGTAAATTGGCCCGAGTGTGCGTAGGATAGTGTTAGTGTGCGGGGATCGCTGGTCGGCGTGGATTCGGTGGGCCGAAGGACCAGTTTCCACGCTGTATCTCTAAACTAAACTATCCATCTACTGTTGAAGTACCTTTTAAATATTTACCTCAACCACCTCCTCCTTGTTCCATATCCCCTCTGAGTGAATCTGGTTTCCTCCCACATCCTAGACGTGCGGGTTTGTAGGTTAATCGGTCCTCTGTAAATTGCCCCTAGTGTGTAGGGAGTGGGTGAGAAAGTGGGACAACACAGAACTAGTGTGAGCGGGTGAGTGATGGTCGGTGTGGACTCGGTGGGCCGAAGGGCCTGTTTCCACGCTGTATCCCTAAAGTAAACTAAAGTAACCAATGCCCCCTAATGTATTAAAATTCTACGTTTGGAGTCTTTGACACAACTGGCTCCTGGAAAGACTGGATAGTTTGCTTGGTCTACCTCCATGAACCAGTATATTGATATAAGATGCAAGGCCTTGGACTGATTATCTAATACGATGTTCTCATGCTTCAAGAATGGTTAACAGTAGGGTTGCCAACTGTCCCGTATTAGCCGGGACATCCCGTATTTTGGGCTAAATTGGTTTGTCCCATAAGGGACCGCCCTTGTCCCGTATTAGGCCCGGGGGGCGCTGTAGGACCGGGTGCTGTAGGCCTGGACACCTTAGGCCCGGACACCGTAGGCCCGGACACCGTAGGCCCGGACACCGTAGGCCGGGACACCGTAGGCCCGGACGCCGTAGGCCCGGACGCCGTAGGACCGGACGCCGTAGGCCCGGACGCCCTAGGCCCGGACGCCGTAGGCCCGGACGCCGTAGGCCCGGACGCCGGTGTAGCCCCGGTCGCCGCTGTAGGCTTGGGGGCCGCTGTAGGCCCGGACAGCATAGGCTAACGGAGTGTGTTCGTGGAGCAGGGCCAAATGTCTTCGCCCAACTTCGCTGAAGGGAGGTTGCGTAGCAACCCGCCTACCGGCCGCCATTGGTGGAGCAGGAGCACGTGGCCGCAGGCTGGGTGAGGTCACGTGGGGCGGTGACATCACCCTTTGTCCCGTATTTGGGAGAGATAGTTTCTGTGCCCTTCCAATCTGTAGCTGTGGTACCGAGATCTCTAAAACTTTGTGTTTACCAGAGTATCAATTACTTTTGATGTTAACTCGACAACTTCTAATTACTTTGTTTTCATAATGTGTTTTTGGTACATTTGATTGATTCCTAGGTGGAATTAACAAAAAATCAAATAAAGACAAAATAAGAATCTATTTCCTTTTTCCGCTAATTGCAGTGAAGTAATCAATCAAATATTACCGAAGCTGGAACAGAACAATAACTAATCAGACACAGGAAACTTCAATACCACATATTATTAAAAATACAGATGATATCGTTATTGTTGATGCAAATAAGTATAACTTGTTTATGTTCCGGCAAATTACATTAGAGTATCGAATTTTCTTTCGCTAGAAATGTCGCTGTTCCTCTTTGCAAGTAGAGGAGGTTAAATTTGTCCCCGGTTTTGTGGTATGACGTGGTTTCATAACTCTTTTTATATTTCGTCTGCAAATGATTTTTAAACTGTAACAAGGTTATCAAACCATTTCGCAATAAATTTGGAAATAAGCTACAATAATGACATACATTTACAACAATGGTTTTCCTGAGCAGCCACCAACCTTGCTTTTTTGTGTTTTAGAGATGCAGCGTGGAAACAGGCCCTTCGGCCCATTGAGTCCCGTCAATCACCCGTTCACGTTAGCTCTACGTTGCCATCGAGGCAGGGCAGCGAAGGTTCAACGTGGTTAGTCCCCCGGGATGGCGGGACTGTCATGTGAGGAATGATTTTGAAAGACTGGGCTTGTAACACCTCCTAGCACATGGCATCCCTGTGTGGTATCCCAGCTGCACGGAGGCAGAGAGGAAAGCTCTTCAGCGGGTAGTCCATAGAGCTCAGAGGACCATCGGAACACAGTTACCAGCCTTGGAGGGCATCTACAACACACGATGCCTCAGAAAAGCCACCAGCATCCACAAAGACTCCTCACACCCCTGCAACAGTCTGTTCGAACGTCTACCATCGGGCAGACGATACAAGGCCTCCTACGCCCGCACCTCCAGACTCAGGAACAGCTTCATCCCCAGGGCCATAGCTGCTATGAACCGGTCCTGCTGAGCCGGATGGTCACATCGCACAGTGAACCGGCACAGATCTACTTGCACTTTATTCTGTTTTAAAACTGTTGGAATTTGTTTCATTGGTTTGTTTAAATTAATACTGATTAGCTAATTAAATTATTGCGTCGTATGAGAGGCGCATTCCCAATCTCGTTGTACCCCCCCCCCCCTGTACAATGACAATAAAGATATATTGTATTGTATTGTATTCACTGGAGTTTAGAAGGATGAGAGGGGATCTTGTAGAGACATATAAAATTATAAAAGGACTGGACAAGCTAGATGCAGGAAAAATGTTCCCAATGTTGGGGGAGTCCAGAACCAGGGGCCACACAGTCTAAGAATAAAGGGGAGGCCATTTAAAACTGAGGTGAGAAAAAACCTTTTCACCCAGAGAGTTGTGAATTTGTGGAATTCTCTGCCACAGAGGGCAGTGGAGGCCAATTCACTGGATGAATTTAAAAGAGAGTTAGGTAGAGCTCTAGGGGCTAGTGGAATCAAGGGATATGGGGAGAAGGCAGGCACGGGTTACTGATTGTGGATGATCAGCCATGATCACAATGAATGGTGGTGCTGGCTCGAAGGGCCGAATGGCCTCCTCCTACACCTATTTTCTACCTTTTCTGTGTTTTCTATCCCACCTTCGTATCGTACACATTAGGGGGCAATTTACAGAAGCCAATTGATGTACAAACCCGCACGTCTTTGGGGTGTGGGAGGAAACCGGAGCACCCGGAGGAAGCCCAGGCTGTCATTGAGGGAAGGTGCAAACTCCACACAGACAGCACCCTAGGTCAGGTTTGAACCCTGGTCTCCGTGAGGCAGCAGCTCTTTGAATGTCATTAAATCTTTTGATGGGTGATTGGGAGTTTGGTCGGCGTGAGCAAGTTTACTTTAGTTCAGTGTAGTCTACTGCCATGTGTACCGAGGTACAGTGAAAAACTTTTGTTCAAGTCAAGTCAAGTCAAGTCACAAGATGTGCAGTGAAATGAAAGTAGCAACGCCTGCGGATTGTGCTAAACTACAAAACAGAACAGAACACCAAAACTTTTAACACAAAAAATAAATTAATACAGTAAATTAAATTAGTCCCTGGTGATATGGGAGTTAACAGTCCTGATGGCCTGTGGGAAGAAACTCCGTTTCATCCTCTCTGTTTTCACAGCGTGACAGCGGAGGCGTTTGCCTGACCGTAGCAGCTGAAACAGTCCGTTGCTGGGGTGGTAGGGGTCCCCCATAATGTTGCTGGCTCTGGATCTGCACCTCCTGATGTAAAGGTCCTGCAGGGGGGCGAGTGTAGTTCCCATAGTGCTTTCAGCCGAACGCACTACTCTCCGCAGAGCCTTCCTGTCCTGGGCAGAGCTGTTCCCAAACCAGATTGAGATGTTGCCAGACAAGATGCCTTCTACAGCCCCAGAGTAGAAGCACTGAAGGATCCTCAGAGAGACTCTGAATTTCGTCAGATGTCTGAGGTGGTAAAGGCCCTGCCTTGCCTTATTCACCAGTGCGCCAATGTGTGTTGTCCATATCAGATCCTCTGTGATGTGGACTCCCAGGTATTTAAAGCTGCTCACCCTATCCATAGTAATCCCATTTATCTCCAGTGGCGTATACATCCTCAGATCTTGAGCCCTTCTAAAGTCCACAATCAGCTCCTTAGTTTTTGTGACATTCAAGAGGAGGCTGCTGTCCTGACACCAGAGTGCCAGATTAGCCACCTCCTCCCGGTAGGCCTTCTCATCGTTATCGGAGATCAGGCCCACCACCAGTGTCATCAGCAAACTTGATGATGGAGTTGGAGCTGAACCTGGCCACACAGTCATGTATGTATAGGGAGTACAGTAGGGGACTAAGGACACAACCCTGGGGGATCCTGTGTTCAGGGTGAGGGGGTTAGATGTATGTCTCCCCATCTTGACCACTTGGGGCCTGGCGGTGAGAAAGTCCAGGACCCAGGCACACAGGGGAATGTTAAGCCCCAGTTTCAGCAGCTTCTCAGCCAGTCTGGTGGGGACTATTATATTGAAAGCTGAACTAAAATCAATGAACAGCATCCTCACATGTTGCGTGCTTACCAGTCAGCGGAAAGACAATACATGATTACAATCGATCAATTCACAGTGCACAGATACATGATAAGGGAATAGTGTTTAGTGCGAGGTAAAGCCAGCAAAGTTCGATCAAGGATAGTCCGAGGGTCACCAATGAGGTAGATAGTAGTTCAGCCCTACTCTCTGGTTGTGGTGGTTGGGCCAAAGTGCCTGTTTCCACACTGTGTGACTCTTAAACTCCATTGGAAATTCCCTACCTGGGGAAAGCAGTACAAAGAAACGTTATCTCCACGCTTGCTCAGTCACGTTTCGAGCGCCTCTTGTCGTAACAGCCCTGAGCAGAGCCCGATGTGGGAATTAAGCCGTGTTTTTAGCCCCTTGGTAAATGCCAGAGCGATGATTTCAGAGTCTTGGCCAACGCGCCAGCTGGGGTTAGATATTTATCAGCACTAATCCTTTTCACCTGCACGATGATCTAAATAATTACGTTGGAGGTAACTTGAGAAACTTAACATGTGCAGCTGGCAATTGCAGTCTTTACTAATGGGATTCAGGCCCCTTCCTGACGGGGCTTTTCCTTGCTGTCAGGACCTGAGGAGGAACCAGTGTGACAGACACAAGCCATCCATGAAGAATGCTGAAAGACTGTGTGAGGGTACCATCAATTCAGAAGGAATTCAGCTTAACACCAAATAATCTCTCATCAACTTATTGGGAAATGTCAAAGATATATAAGGCATAGCTTTCATATAGGTGATAGGAGCAGAATTAGGCCATTCGGGCCATCAACTCCACCATTCAATCATGGCTGGGGTAAACAAAACCCTCAGACGCTGGTTTAAATCGAAGGTAGACACAAAATGCTGGAGTAACTCAGCGGGTCAGGCAGCATCTGTGGAGAACATGGATAGGTGACGTTTCACAGAGTGCTGGAGTAACTCAGCGGGTCAGGCAGCATCTGTGGAGAACATGAATAGATGACGTTTCACACAGTGCTGGAGTAACTCAGCGGGTCAAGCAGCATCTGTGGAGAACATGGATAGGTGACGTTTCACAGAGTGCTGGAGTAACTCAGCGGGTCAGGCAGCATCTGTGGAGAACATGGATAGGTGACGTTTTGCAAAGTGCTGGAGTAACTCAGAGGGTCAGGCAGCATCTCAAGAGAGAAGGAATGGGTGACGTTTTGCGTCGAGACCCTTCTTCGGATTGAAGACCCGAAATGTCACCCATTCTTTCTCTCCCGAGATGCTGCCTGACACGTTGAGTCACACCAGCATTTTGTGTCTACCTTCGATTTAAACCAGCATCTGCAGTTCTTTTCCACACGGAATAAAGAAGGTGTTTCCTTCTGATGGGATCAAGGGGAGGCACGGTGGCGCAGCGGTAGAGTTGCTGCCTCACAGCGCCAGAGACCCCAGTTCAATCCTGACTACGGGTGCTGTCTGCACGGAGTTTGTACGTTCTCCCCGTGACCTGCGTGAGTTTTCTCCGGGTGCTCTCGTTTCCTCCCAAACTCCAAAGACGTGCAGGTTTGTAGGTTAATTGGCTTCTGTAAAAATTCTCCCTAGTGTGTGTGGGGTAGTGTTAGTGTGCGGGGATCGCTGGTTGATGTGGACTCAGTGGACCCAAGGGCCTGTTTCCGCACTGTATCTCTAAAGGCTGGGGTAACTCAGCGAGTCAGGCAGCATCTGTGGAGAACATGGATAGGTGACGTTTCAGGTCTGGACCATTCTTCAGACTGATCAGTTTGAAGAAAGGTCCCGACCCGAAACATCACCTATCCATGTTCTCCACAGATGCTGCCTGACCCGCTGAGTTACTCCAGCACTCTGTGAAACGCCACCTATCCATGTTCTCCACAGATGCTGCCTGACCCGCTGAGTTACTCCAGCATTTTGTGTCTCTCTTCGGTTTAAACCAGCATCTGCAGTTCCATCCTACACATCCATTTTGTTACTTTATTCACCGTCCACATATGATTGCGATGCTTTGTGAAGAACATTCCGGATTCAATTATCCCGGTCACCTTCGCTGCCGCAACTTAATTAATAATCTTTCCGTGAGCTGCGTGAAAATGATGACAGCGTGGGCAGTTGATTTCAGTGCAGAAGCCAAACTCTGCAGCATTAAATCACCAAACTCAATGGCAACAATATCATTGCATGACTTTAACCCGGTGCTTCCACGGTGAATTAGTTCCCAAATTAGTTCCCAAATTTCCCCACCCAGAGAGTTGTGAATTTGTGGAATTCTCTGCCACAGAAGGCAGTGGAGGCCAATTCACTGGATGAATTTAAAAGAGAGTTAGATAGAGCTCTAGGGGCTAGTGGAATCAAGGGATATGGGGAGAAGGCAGGCACGGGTTACTGATTGTGGATGATCAGCCATGATCACAATCAATGGCGGTGCTGACTCGAAGGGCCAAATGGCCTCCTCCTGCACCTATTTTCTATGTTTCTATGTTTCTGGTGAGTCCATTACAAGAGTCAGGAAGTCAAGATGCAACTTTTTCAGTCTTTGGTTCGGCAGTGTTTGGAGTATGGTCTTGTTGCCCTGTTACAGAAAGGGTCTCGACCCGAAACATCATCTACTCTTGTTCTCCAGAGACGCTGCCTGACCCGCTGAGTTACTCCAGCATTTTGTGTCTATCTTCATTTTAAACCAGCATCTGCAGTTCCTTCCAAACCAAGATAAACCAATCTCCTCTGCCTGCACGTGATCCAAGTCCTCCATTCCCAGTGTATCCCTGTGCCTGTCTGCAAGTGTCTTCAACTCCGCTATTGTGTCGAGTCATAGCACGGAAACAGGCCCTTCGGCCCAGCCTGCCCATGCCGTCCAAAATACCCCATCTACAATAGTCCAGGTTGCTCACATTTGGTCCATGTCTCTCTCATTAAGAAGAATGCATTAAGAGAATTGGCCTCCACTGCCTTCTGAGGCAGAGAATTCCACAGATTCACAACTCTGACTGAAAAAGTATTTCCTCATCTCCGTTCTCAATGGCCTACCCTTTATTCTTAAACTGTGTGGCCCCTGGTTCCGGACTCCCCCAACATTCGGAACATGTTGAACATTGGGAACTGCGGCACGGTAGCGCAGCGGTAGAGTTGCTGCTTTACAGCGAATGCAGCGCCGGAGACTCAGGTTCGATCCTGACTACGGGTGCTGCACTGTAAGGAGTTTGTACGTTCTCCCCGTGACCTGCGTGGGTTTTCTCCGAGATCTTCGGTTTCCTCCCACACTCCAAAGACGTACAGGTATGTAGGTTAATTGGCTGGGTAAATGTAAAAATTGTCCCTAGTGGGTGTAGGATAGTGTTAATGTATGGGGATCGCTGGGCGGCACGGACTTGGTGGGCCGAAAAGGCCTGTTTCCGGCTGTATATATATGATATGATATGATATGATATGTTTCCTGCCTCTAACGTGTCCAACCCCTTAATAATCTTATACGTTTCGATAAGCTGGTCTACAGAGAAGCCCATCGAAAGGGTCACCCATTCGATCAGGAACTCCTATCCTGATTCATTTCGACCGAACGCAACATTGACATCCCGATGTTCTTCACTTTGAAATATTCCCCCAGTTTCTCCACCTCCGCGTAGATTGCCAAATCCTGCCGTCTGAAAATGTCATTGGTTCACGAGTTGCAGCTTCCATTCTGTACGGGCTCCACTGAGATTAACAACTGCCCTGACAGATTAGTGGCTGGCTCGCTCTTTGAAACGTTCTAACCCTTATTTATTACCAGCTGCCTCTCCTTTCCCGCTGATAAAACTAAATTCTCAGAAATCGTATATTTTATTCATTTCGACCGAATGTGCATTCTGTCATTGGCGGCTTGTCATGCCTTTGTTCAGCTCACTAATATTAATTCCCCTTATTACTGAGTTATTCGCAACTTTTTATAGGGAACCTGCTATCAATAAAGTTTAAGGAATTAGGTCCCACAGCTGATGTCAATGGAGAGAACCATTAGCCTAATTTAATAGCTCCATTATAAGTACTTGGCTGCTTAATTCTGACACGAGAAATATTTCAAAGTTCATTTCTGCCTTCGCTGGTCCAATGATATACTTCTGGCTTTCAATGTTAATTAGCAAAGACAAACTTTGAGAGTCTGTCACCTGTGAGATTCAGATACATAGACTCCCCTCTGGCTTAGATTTTTAGATTTAGATTTAGAGATACAGCGCGGAAACAGGCCCTTCGCCCCACCGGGTCCGTGCCGACCAGCGATCCCCACACATTAACACTATCCTACACACACGAGGGACAATTTTTTTTTACATTTGCCCAGCCAATTAACCTACATTTACCTCTGACGGACAATCACTCTCACACCTGCCACGCACACCTGAGCATCTCTTCACAAGTTTTAGATTTTTTTCTTTCTTTTAGAAACATAGAAACATAGGAACATGGAAAATAGGTGCAGGAGGAGGCCAATCGGCCCTTCGAGCCAGCACCGCCATTCATTGTGATCATGGCTGATCAACCACAATCAGTATCCCGTGCCTGCCTTCTCCCCATATCCCTTGATTTTGCTAGCCCCTCAAGCTCTATCTAACTCTCTTTTAAATCCATCCAGTGATTTGGCCTCCACTGCCCTCTGTGGCAGAGAATTCCACAAATTCACAACTCTCTGGGTGAAAATGTTCCTACTCACCTCAGTTTTAAATGGCCTCCCCTTTATTCTTAGACTATGTGGCCCCTGGTTCTGGACTCCCCAACATTGGGAACATTTTTCCTGCATTTAGCTTGTCCAGTCCTTTTATAATTTTATACATCTCGAGAAGATCCCCTCTCATCCTTCAAAACTCGAGGGAATACAAGCCTAGTCTTTTCAAACTTTCCTCATATGACAGTCCCACCATCCCAGGGATCAATCTCGAGAACCTACGCTGCACTGCCTCAATTACAAGGATGTCCTTCCTCAAATTAGGAGACCAAAACTGTACACAATACTCCAGATGTGGTCTCACCAGGGCCCTGTACAACTGCAGAAGAACCTCTTTACTCCTATACTGAAATTCTCTCGTTATGAAGGCCAACATTCCATTAGCTTTCTTCACTGCCTGCTGTACCTGCACGCCAACTTTCAATGACCGGTGTACAAGGACACCCAGGTCATGCTGCACCTCCCCCTTACCTAACCTGACACCATTGAGATAATAATCAGCCTCCTTGTTTTTGCCGTCAAAGTGGATAACCTCACATTTATCTACATTATACTGCATCTGCCACGCATCTGCCCACTCACTCAACCTGTCCAGGTCACCCTGCAACCTCCTAACATCCCCTTCGCAGTTCACACTGCCACCCAGCTTTGCGTCATCCGCAAACTTGATAGTGTTGCTTCTAATTCCTTTTCACTTCCCCCTTCCCACTGAGATTAGGGAGGTGAGGAATCCAGGGGTCTTGCACTGACCCGTGTCTCCTGCAAGCGTTGCAGGCACATGCACCTGATGTTCAGCTGTGGGCAGGACAGGACGGGACGGGTTAAGCTCTGGCATGTGCGTACTCCCACACCTGCGTACTCCCACACCTGCGGACTCCCACACCTGCGGACCCCCACACCTACAAGGCTCTCACTGGAAGGCGGGCGAGGAGCGCTGGGACGTGTTAAACAGCTTGTCTGCATGAATGGAGCCCTTTGACAAAGCCCGTGCAGTCAAACGGCAATTGCGATCCTTTACATTTCAAAAGCCACGGATCAATTGTTCCATCCGAAACCCTCTGGCTAACAGTAGGGTTTTTTTTAGATTATGATATCTCTGCATGGAATTCAATAAAGAGACGTCTTTTGAGTTGAAGCATTGGAACGCTGCCAGGCAGATAGCAATGCAGAGAGCAGAAACAACCGCTTGGACAGGGTGTGCAGCGTAGGTTTACCAGGTTAATACCCGGGATGGCGGGACTGTCATACGTTGAAAGACTGGAGCGACTGGGCTTGTATACACTGGAATTTAGAAGGATGAGAGCCGGATCTTAACATAGAAACATAGAAACATGGAAAATAGGTGCAGGAGTAGGCCATTCGGCCCTTCGAGCCTGCACCGCCATTCAATATGATCATGGCTGATCATCCAACTCAGTAACCTGTACCTGCCTTCTCTCCATACCCCCTGATCCGTTTAGCCACAAGGGCCACATCTAACTCCCTCTTAAATATAGCCAATGAATTGGCCTCTTATTGAATCTTATTGAAACGTATAAGATTATTAAGGGATTGGACACGTTAGAGGCAGGAAACATGTTCCCAATGTTGGGGGAGTCTTGAACCGGGGGCCACAGTTTAAGAATAAGGGGTAGGCCATTTAGAACGGAGATGAGGAAAAACTTTTTCACCCAGAGAGTTGTAAATATGTGGAATTCTCTGCCTCAGAAGGCAGTGGAGGCCAATTCTCTGGATGCTTTCAAGAGAGAGCTAGATAGAGCTCTTAAGGATAGTGGAGTCAGGGGGTATGGGGAGAAGGCAGGAACGGGGTACTGATTGTGGATGATCAGCCATGATCACATTGGATGACGGTGCTGGCTCGAAGGGCCGAATGGCCTCCTCCTGCACCTATTGTCTATTTTCCTTTTGCTTCCAACCCATTTACAAAGTCGCGTCCGTTTTTCCATTTGTAGGTTTTTGAACTCTGACTTTTTAAAATAAAATAATGCTGAAAACACAGGGAACAGATACTTAGAAACATAGAAACATAGAAAATAGTTGCAGGAGGAGGCCATTCGGCCCTTCGAGCCTGCACCGCCATTCAATGTGATCATGGATGATCATCCACAATCAGTGACCCGTGCCTGCCTTCTCCCCATACGTCTTCCCTACAACCATCACGATATTAAACACTACAACCTCCAAATAAACTCTGAACTACTTTGGTTTTGCATTTTTGCTCCATTATTGGGTTTTTTGTATGTTTTATGTGTGTCTGTGTGTAAATATATATACACTGTGCATTCAGAAAGTATTCAGGCCCCTTCACTTTTTCCACATTTTGTTACGTTACAGCCTTATTTTAAAATGGATTACATTCATCTCTTTTATCATCAATCTACACACAATACCCCATAATAAAACAGCGAAAACAGGTGTTTAGAAATTTTTGCAAAGTAATTAAAAAGAAATAACTGAAATATCAAATTTACATAAGTATTCAGACCCTTTAGTCAGTACTTTGTTGAGGCACCTTTGGCAGCGATTACAGCCTCAAGTCTTCTTGGGTATGACGCTACAAGCTTGGCACACCTGTATTTGGGTAATTTCTCCCTCTCTGCAGATCCTCTCAAGCTCTGTCAGGTTGGATGAGGAGCATCGATGCACAGATATTTTCAGGTCCCTCCATAGATGTTCGATCGGGTTCAAGTCTGGGCTCTGGCTGGGCCACTCAAGGACATTCACAGACTTGTCACAAAGCCACTCCTGCGTTGTCTTGGCTGTGTGCTTAGGGTCGTTGTCCTGTTGGAAGGTGAACCTCCGCCCCAGTCTGAGGTCCAGAACACTCTGGAGCAGGTTTTCATCAAGGATCTCTCTGTACTTTGCTCCGTTCATCTTTCCCTCGATCCTGACTAGTCTCCCAGTTCCTGCCGCTGAAAAACATCCCCACAGCATGATGCTGCCACCACCATGCTTCACCGTAGGTATGGTATTGGCCAGGTGATGAGTGGTGCCGCTTGGCATTCAGGCCAAAGAGTTCAATCTTGGTTTCATCAGACCAGAGAATCTTGTTTTTCATGGTCTGAGAGTCCTTTAGGTGCCTTTTGGCAAACTCCAAGTGGGATGTCATGTGCCTTTTACTGAGAACAATAGACAATAGGTGTAGGAGTAGGCCATTCAGCCCTTCGAGCCAGCACCACCATTCAATGTGATCATGGCTGATCATTCTCAATCAGTACCCCGTTCCTGCCTTCTCCCCATACCCCCTGACTCCGCTATCCTTAAGAGCTCTATCTAGCTCTCTCTTGAATGCATTCAGAGAATTGGCCTCCACTGCCTTCTGAAGCAGAGAATTCCACAGATTTACAACTCTCTGACTGAAAAAGTTTTTCCTCATCTCAGTTCTAAATGGCCTACCCCTTATTCTCAAACTGTGGCCCCTTGTTCTGCACTCCCCCAACATTGGGAACATGTTTCCTGCCTCTAACGTGTCCAACCCCTTAATAATCTTATATACATTTCGATAAGATCTCCTCTCATCCTTCTATGGCTTCCGTCTGGCCACTCTACCATAAAGGCCTGATTGGTGGAGTGCTGCAGATATAGTTGTTCTTCTGGAAGGTTCTCCCATCTTCACAGAGGAACTCTGGAGCTCTGTCAGAGTGACCATCGGGTTCTTGGTCACCTCCCTGACCAAGGCCCTTCTCCCCCGATTGCTCGGTTTGGCCGGGCAGCCAGCTCTATGAAGGGTCCTGGTGGTTCCTAAGTTCTTCCATTTAAGAGTGACGGAGGCCACTGTGGTCTTTGGGACCTGCAATGCTGCAGAAATTGCTTTATACCCTTCCCCAGATCTGTGCCTTGACACAATCCTGTCTCGGAGGTCCACGAACAATTCCTTCGTCTTCATGGCTTGGTTTTTGCTCTGATATGCACTGTCAACTGTGGGACCTTATATAGAAAGGTGTGTGCCTTTCCAAATCATGTCCAATCAATTAAATTTACCACTGGTGGACTCCAATCAAGTTGTAGAAACATCTCACGGATAATCAATGGAAACAGGATGAACATGAGCGCAATTTTGAGTGTCATAGCAAAGGGTCTGAACACTTATGTAAATGGGATATTTCAGATATTTATTTTTAATTACTTTGCAAAGATTTCTAAACACCTGTTTTTGCTTTTTCATTATGGGGTATTGTGTGTAGATTGATGATAAAGAAAAATGAATTTAATCCATTTAAAAATAAGGCCGCAACGTAACAAAATGTGGAAAAAGTGAAGGGGTCTGAATACTTTCTGAATGCACGGTATATATGTGTGTGAGTGTGTGTGTGAGTGTGTGTGTGTGTGAGTGTGTGTGTATATCTTTGTGTATGTGTGTGTGTATATATGTGTGTATATATGTGTGTGAGCGTGTGTGTATATCTGTGTATATGTGTATGTGTATATATGTGTGTTGTGTGAGTGTGTGTGTGTGTGTGTGTGTGTGTGAGTGTGTGTACATGTGTGCATGTGTGAGTTTGTGTGTATATATATGTGTGTGTGTGTGTGTATATCTGTGTATATGTGTGTGTGTATATATATGTGTGTATATATGTGTGTGTGAGTGTGTGAGTGTGTGTGTGTGTGTGCATATGTGTGCATGTGTGAGTGAGTGTGTATATGTGTGTGTGTGTGCGAGTAGAATTAGGAGGTTGTAGAATTTAATAAGAGTAGAATTAGGCCATTCGGCCCATCATCTACTCCACCATTCAGTCATGGCTGATCTATCTCTCCCTCCTAACCCCATTCTCCTGCCTTCTCCCCATAACCCCTGACACCCGCACTAATCAAGAATCTATCTATCTCTGCCTTAAAAATATCCACTGACTTGGCCTCCACAGCCGTCTGTGACAAAGAATTCCACAGATTCACCACCCTCTGACTAAAGGAATTTCTCCTCATTGCCTTCCTAAAAGAACGTCCTTTAATTCCGAGGCTGTGCCCTTTGGTCCTAGACTCTCCCACCAGTGGAAACATCCTCTCCACATCCACTCTATCCAAGCCTTTCACTATTCTGTGTGTTTCAATGATGGTCCCCCCTCATTCTTCTAAACTCCAGTGAGTACAGGCCCAGTACCGACAAACGCTCATCATGGATTAACCGGGCCGAATGGCCTACTCCTGCACCTATTGTCTATTGTCTATTGACCCGCTGAGTTATTCCAGCACTCTGTGAAACGTCACCTATCCATGTTCTCCACAGATGCTGCCTGACCTGCTGAGTTACTCCAGCACTCTGTCTTTTCTCTGTAAACCAGCATCTGCAGTTCCTTGTCTCTACACAATGGTATATGCGGTCTGTTTGACCAGCATGCAAACTAAAGCGTTTCACCCCATCTTACTACACGGGATAAAAACATACCCAAACCTATCGGGGAAACAATCTAATTTGAACTGACACACGTGAAACCAAACTAATGAGGCTAAAAGTATATGATTAACAAATCACTGGCTTTGAAAATAAGAGATCAGAGTAAGCCTTTATAAAGCACACAGCTCCTCAGCATTACTGCACACAGCATTACTTCCAAAGCTGTGCACTAATGCTTGCTGCAAGCTTGCCCTAACGTGGGTTTACAAATGTCACCGACTGCGAGATGTAGTCATTCATTCTGCCCTTCAAACCATGATTCATTTTGACATATGCCCGTCTTAAAGGACACCATTTTTTCCCAGTCGTCTTTGCTGCCTTCTCGTCTCCTCTGCTCCGCTATAGAAGTCATCGTCCATTAATGTCCCACCTGCTGAGGGTTACGTACGTACAGGTTTATTATTTAGGGCGGTCACGGTGGCGCAGCGGTAGAGTTGCCGCCTTACAGCGAATGCAGCGCCGGAGACCCGGGTTCCATCACGACTAAGATTATTAAGGGGTTGGACACGTTAGAGGCAGGAAACATGTTCCCACTGTTGGGGGAGTCCAGAACAAGGGGCCACAGTTTAAGAATAAGGGGTAGGCCATTTAGAACTGAGATGAGGAAAAACTTTTTCAGTCAGAGAGTTGTGAATCTGTGGAATTTTCTGCCTCAGAGGGCAGTGGAGGCCAATTCTCTGAATGCATTCAAGAGAGAGCTAGATAGAGCTCTTAAGGATAGCGGAGTCAGGGGGTATGGGGAGAAGGCAGGAACGGGGTACTGATTGAGAATGATCAGCCATGATCGCATTGAATGGCGGTGCTGGCTCGAAGGGCCAAATGACCTCCTCCTGCACCTATTGTCTATTGTCTATCGTATGGAGTTTGACGTTCTCCCCGTGACCTGGGTGGGTTTTCTTCGAGAAATAAATATTCTTCGTGCAGAATATAGTTTTCTTCGAGGGTTTTCTTCCTCCCACACTCCAAAGACTTGCAGGTTTGTAGGTTAATTGGCTTGGTAAATGTAAAAATTGTCCCTAGTAGGTGTAGGATAGTGTTAGTGTGCGGGGATCGCTGGGCGGCGCGGACCCGGTGGGCCGAAGGGCCTGTTTCCGCGCTGTATCTCTAAACTAAAATTATCGTCACGTACAGTGAAACATAGAAACATAGAAACATTGGAAAATAGGGGCAGGAGGAGGCCATTCGGCCCTTCGAGCAAGCACCACCATTCAATATGATCATGGCTGATCATCCACAATCAGTACCCCATTCTTGCTTTCTCCCCATATTCCCTGATTCCATGAGCCCTAAGAGCCAAATCTAACTCTCTCTTGAAAACTTCCTGTGGATTGGCCTCCACTGCCTTCTGTGGCAGAGAATTCCACAGATTCACAACTCTCTGGGTGAAAATGCTTTTCCTCATCTCAGTTCTAAATGGCCTACCCATTATTCTTAAACTGTGTGCCCCCTGGTTCTGGACTCCCCCAACATGGGGAACATTTGTCCTGCATCTGGCCTGTCCAATTCTTTAAGAATTTTATGTTTCTATAAGATCCCCTCTCATCCTTCTAAATTCCAGTGAAAAGCTTTTGTTGCGTGCGATCCAGTCAGCGGAAAGACAATACATGATTACAATCGAGCCGTCCACAGTGTACGGATGCGGGTTAAAGGGAGTAGCGTGAATAACATTTAGTGCAAGATAAAATCCAGAAAAGTCCGATCAAAGATAGTCCAAGGGTCCCCACTGAGGTAGATGGTAGCTCAGGACTGCTTAGTTTAGTTTAATGTAGTTTAGAGATACAGCGTGGAAACAGGCCCTTTCGGCTCGGTCCGCGCCGACCAGCGATCCCCGCACACTAACACTATCCTACACCCACTAGGGACAGTTTTTACATTTCCCCAGCCAATTAACCTACAAACCTGCATGTCTTTGGAGTGTGGGAGGAAACCGAAGATCTCGGAGAAACCCCACGCAGGTCACGGTGAGAACGTGCAAACTCCGTACAGATGGCACCCGTAGTCGGGATCGAACCCGGGTCTCCGGCGCTGCAAGCGCTGAAAGGTAGTAACTCTACCGCTGCGCCACCGTGACCGCCCGTGCGCTCTAGTTGCTGGTAGGAAGGTCCATTTACCAGGTAACAGCAGGGAAGAAAGGTTTATTATTGTCAGGTGTCGCAAGGTGAAGTGGAAAGCTCTGGTTTGCATGGAATCCAAACAGATACGATAATACCAAACATAAATACAATCAAAGACGGACACAAAATGCTGGAGTAACTCAGTGGGTCAGGCAGCATCTGTGGAGAACATGAATAGGTGACGTTTCACAGAGTGCTGGAGTAACTCAGCGGGTCAGGCAGCATCAGTGGAGAACATGGATAGGTGACGTTTCACAGAGTGCTGGAGTAACTCAGCGGGTCAGGCAGCATCTGTGGAGAACGTGGATAGGTGACGTTTCACAGAGTGCTGGAGTAACTCAGCGGGTCAGGCAGCATCTCTGGAGAACATGGATAGGTGACGTTTCGGGTCACGACCCTTCTTCACACCAGACTGAGAGTCAGGGCAGAGGGAGACGGAGATATGGGAGGGTAATGTGTGAAAACGACAGATCAACAAGGACGAAGCTCAAGGAAAATGTAGAATAAATTATTGTTAGCAGAGGGGAAGGTGACAACTGGGATGGGGGAGGGATGGAGAGAGAGGGAGAGCAGGGGCTACTTGAAGTTAGAGAAGTCAATGTTCATACCGCTGGGGTGTAAACTACCCAAGCGAAATATGAGGTGCTGTTCCTCCAATTTGCGCTGGGCCTCACTCTGACAATGGAGGACGCCCAAGGCAGAAAGTTCAGTGTGGGAGTGGGAGGGGGAGTCTGGATTAGTTTAGTGTAGAGGTACAGCACGGAAACAGGCTCTTCTGCCCACCGAGAGCATGCCTCGGCACGGTGGCGCAGCGGTAGAGTTGCTGCCTCACGGCGCCGGAGGCCCGGGTTCCATCCCGACTACGGGTGCTGTCTGTACGGAGTTTGTACGTTCTCCCCGTGACCTGCTTGGGTTTTCTCCGAGATCTTCGGTTTCTTCCCACACTCCAAAGACGTGCAGGTTTGTAGGTTAATTGGCTTGGTGTAAATGTGAAAATTGTCCCTCGGCTAGTGCTAGTGTGCGGGGATCGCTGGTCGGCGCAGATCCAGTGGGCCGAAAGGGCCTGTTTCTCTAAACTAAACGAAAGTAAACTAAAAATTGCTCACCCGTTCGCACCAGTTCCATGTTATCCCACTTTCTCATCCACTCCCTGCACACTAGGGGGCTATTTACAGAGGGGCCGATCAACTCACAAACCCCTCGCGTCTTTGGGATGTTGGAATGGAGGGAACCCAGGTGGTCACAGAGAGAACATGCAAACTCCGCACAGCCAGCACCCGGGGTCAGGGTCAAACGCGGGTCCCAGGCGCCGTGAAGCAGCAGCTCTACCCGCTGCGCCACCGTTCCGCCCGCCACCAATCTGCGTCTCGGTCTATTTCAGAGTTGTATCCCACGTTGTAGCGTGCGATCTTCAGATTGGGACCTTGGGAAATAATCTAGGCCAAGACTTCAGAACTTAGCCGGAAGTGTTTCCTTCTGGTCTCCAGGTTTCCTTCTTTCTTCTTTCTTTCTTTCTTTCCTTTTTTTATTTTTATTTCTTTATCTTTCCTCTTCTCCTTTTTCCTCTTTTTTCTAACTGGGGGGTGGGGGGGAGGGGGGTCGTGGGTGGGGAGATAATACAGAACAATACATGTATAATCGAATTTAAAATGTATAATCGAATTTATAATGTAGGTACCATCGCGAACTATGAGTTCATACATGTATTTGTTTTGTTAAAATTTAAATAAAATTAATTTTAAAAAAGACTTCAGAACAGCACCGAGGCGACATGAGAGGAATAAAATCATGAGAGGAACAGATCGGGTAGATGCACAGAGTCTCTTGTCCAGAGTAGGGGAATCGAGGACCAGAAGACATAGGTTCAAGGTGAAGGGGAAAAGATTTAATAGGAATCCGAGGGGTAACTTTTCCACACAGAGGGTGGTGGGTGTATGGAACGAGCTGCCAGAGGAGGCAGTTGAGGCTGGGACTATCCCAACATTTAAGAAACAGTTAGACGTGTACATGGATAGGACAGGTTTGGAGGGATATGGACCAAACGTGGGCCGGTGGGACTGGTGTAGCTGGGACGGCTCGGTAGCGCAGCGGTAGAGTTGCTGCTTTACAGCGAATGCAGCGCCGGAGACTCAGGTTCGATCCTGACTACGGGTGCTGCACTGTAAGGAGTTTGTACGTTCTCCCCGTGACCTGCGTGGGTTTTCTCCGAGATCTTCGGTTTCCTCCCACACTCCAAAGACGTACAGGTATGTAGGTTAATTGGCTGGGTAAATGTAAAAATTGTCCCTAGTGGGTGTAGGATAGTGTTAATGTACGGGGATCACTGGGCGGCACGGACTTGGAGGGCCGAAAAGGCCTGTTTCCGGCTGTAGATATATGATATGATATGATATGACATGTTGGCCGATGTGGGCAAATAAAGGGCCTGTTTCCACAATCTATGACTCTACCATAACTCTGCCAGATGATATCTTTATCTCAGGCCCTGTTTGCCCTCTTACAAAGCTTCCCAAGGTACTAATCAGGAAGAGCAGGGCATTTCCCATGAGGTTAAGGCCAACGTTTATCTCCCAAGCACTATCTTCAAACCGGATGATCTCACCGTTGTGTGTGAATTGGTTAGTTTTAAACTCAGCAGCAGGACCTTGGAACCAGGCTGAACAAATATATCTCAGACCCGCAGAGTTACTCCAGCAATCTATGTCTATCTATTTCACACATTAGTCCATGAATTTCATTAGATGGACAATATTACCCACAGAAAAGGACACAGAATGCTGGAGTAACTCAGCGGGTCAGGCAGCATCTGTGGAGAACATGGATAGGTGACATTTTGGCTTGGAACCCTTCCTCAGATTCTGAAAAAGGGCCCCGACCCAAAACATCACCTATCCATGTTCTCCACAGATGCTGCCTGACCCGCTGAGTTACTCCAGCACTCTGTGAAACGTCACCTATCCATGTTCTCCACAGATGCTGCCTGACCCGCTGAGTTACTCCAGCACTCTGTGAAACGTTACCTATCCATGTTCTCCACAGATGCTGCCTGACCCGCTGAGTTACTCCAGCACTCTGTGAAACGTCGCCTATCCATGTTCTCCACAGATGCTGCCTGACCCGCTGAGCTACTCCAGCAGTCTCTGCTGTCCTTTTTATAAACCAGCATCTGCTGTTCCTTGTTCCTACAATATTAAACCCAATATCACTCTGCCCTCACCAATTATCCTTGCACATATTTTCCACCAGGGCTCACTACCCACTGGGGACAATTTTTACATTTACCAAGCCAATTAACCGACAAACCAGCACGTCTTTGGAGTGTGGGAGGAAACCGAAGATCTCGGAGAAAAACCACGCAGGACACGGGGAGAAAGTACAAACTCCGCACAGACGGCGCCCGTAGTCGGGATGGAACCCGGGTCTCTGGCGCTGTGAGGCAGCAACTCTACCGCTGCGCCACCGTGACCTCCCTCATGCCTGTTCCTATCTGGATAAAGATTGATGTGACTGAATCCATTGATTTATTTTCTCCGGAACAAACAGCATCAATTGTAAATATTTAGTAAATGTAAAGGTTTCGCCCGTGACCCATAGTTTCCCTGTTATATTTTGCAGGTAGATACTGTCGTAATCCCCAGCTGTGAAAGTATGGCTGGTGACTACATTGTTTCCCACCATCAGATAGTCGGGTTTGTTGACTGTAAGAAGAAATATGTTGGTGCCAATTTAAACATAAACCCTGCGTTCTGAATGATATGTCCAGCAAACTCTTTTTCAGAGATCGAACTGATACGAGTGGGGAGTTTTACGATAGTTGACTTGTCAAACTGGTTATTGTAGCAAGTGCCCACACCCACTCTGAGTGTGTTCACAGAACCTTGCACTCCGCAAAGAAAGAAAGTCATTTATTAACACCCTCAATTAATTATGCCTTTGCACTTTGCTTTCCTTTTTTTTAAATCTGGTAGTTCTCACAAAGATCTTCCCACTGATTGCAGGTGGATTAAAGGTGAGTTTTTCACCTCATGAAGTTGATTATAGAGTCACAGAAACACAGAGACCACAGAGTCACAGAGACATAGAGTTACAGTCACAGAGACACACAATCACAGAGTCACAGAGTCACAGAGACACAGAGACACAGATACAGTCACAGAGACACACAATCACAGAGTCACAGAGACACAGAGACACAGAGACACAGAGTCACAGAGACACAGAGACACAGAGACACACAGAGACACACAGAGACACACAGAGACACAGAGACACAGAGACACAGAGACACAGATACACAGATACAGTCACAGAGACACACAATCACAGAGTCACAGAGTCACAGAGACACAGAGACACAGAGACACAGAGACACAGATACAGTCACAGAGACACACAATCACAGAGTCACAGAGTCACAGAGTCACAGAGACACAGAGACACAGAGTCACAGAGACACAGAGACACAGATACAGTCACAGAGTCACAGAGACACAGAGTCACAGAGACACAGAGACACAGAGACACAGAGACACAGAGTCACAGAGACACAGAGACACAGAGACACAGAGACACACAGAGACACCCAGAGACACAGAGACACAGAGACACAGAGACACAGATACACAGATACAGTCACAGAGACACACAATCACAGAGTCACAGAGTCACAGAGTCACAGAGACACAGAGACACAGAGACACAGAGACACAGAGACACAGATACACAGATACAGTCACAGAGACACACAATCACAGAGTCACAGAGTCACAGAGTCACAGAGACACAGAGACACACAGAGACACACAGAGACACACAGAGACACAGAGACACAGAGACACAGAGACACAGATACAGTCACAGAGACACAGAGACACAGAGTCACAGAGTCACAGAGACACACAGAGACACAGAGACACAGAGACACAGAGACACAGAGACACACAGAGACACACAGAGACACAGAGACACAGAGACACAGAGACACAGAGAGACACAGAGACACAGAGACACACAGAGACACAGAGTCACAGAGACACAGAGACACAGATACAGTCACAGAGTCACAGAGACACAGAGTCACAGAGACACAGAGACACAGAGACACAGAGACACAGAGACACAGAGTCACAGAGACACAGAGACACAGAGACACAGAGACACACAGAGACACCCAGAGACACAGAGACACAGAGACACAGAGACACAGATACACAGATACAGTCACAGAGACACACAATCACAGAGTCACAGAGTCACAGAGACACAGAGACACAGAGACACACAAAGACACACAGAGACACAGAGACACAGAGACATAGAGTCACAGAGACACAGAGACACAGAGACACAGAGACACACAGAGACACAGAGACACAGAGACACAGAGACACAGAGTCTTACAGTGTGGAAACAGGTCCTTCGGCCCAACTTGCCCACACCGGCCAACATGTCCCATCTACACTAATCCTACCTGCTTGCGTTTGGCCCATATCCCTCCAAACCTGTCCTAAATGTTCCTGCGATAGTCCCTGCCGCAACTACCTCCTCCAGCAGCTCGTTCCATGCACCCACAACCCTTTGTGTGAAAACTTTACCCCTCAGGTTCCTGTTAAATCTTTCCCGCCTCACCTTGCACCTATGTCCTCTGGTCCTCCATTCCCTTACTCTGGGCAAAACTATCTGATCTATTCCTCTCATGATTTTGTACACCTCTATAAAATCTACACAAGTGATCTTACGAAGGTGGGTAAAATCATAATAGACAATAGACAATAGACAATAGGCCATTCGGCCCTTCGAGCCAGCACCGCCATTCAACGTGATCAAGGCTGATCATCCACAATTAGTACCCCGTTCCTGCCTTCTCCCCATACCCCCTGACTCCACTATCTTTAAGAGCTCTATCTAACTCTCTCTTGAGAAGCATCCAGAGAATTGGCCTCCACTGCCGTCTGAGGCAGAGAATGTATTAATTGGAGAAACCAGCACAAGCATAATGGGCCAAATGGCCTCCGACGTTGCTCTAACCAGCCGAGAATTATTGAATGCAGGGGAGGCTGACACTTGTGGTATGTTTTCAATCTGTGTAACATGTCAGATCAGCCTGTGAATAAAAAGCTATTGATATACTTGTGCCTTGGGATGAGTTGCAGCTTTAAACAATGGCCAAGGGAGGGGGGAGATGGTGGGAGGGGGAGACACGTAAAGATATAACAAGGAAGTGAGCAAAAACATAGCCAAAGCACAGATATTGGAGAGGTTCCGACTGCCAGAAGGACAAGGAAAGAGGCCGTCAGTTCAGTCAGTTCACTTTATTGTCACGTTTACCGAGGTGCAGTGAAAAGCTTTTGTTGCGTGGTAACCAGTCAGTGGATAGACGGTGCGATGGACTGGGCTACACCCACAACTCTCTGCAATTTCTAGCGGTCTTGGGCAGAGCAGTTCCCAAACCAAGGCGTGATACATCTAGTGTTGCCAACTGTCCCGTATTAGCCGGGACATCCCGTACTTTGAGCTAAATTGGTTTGTCCGGTACGGGACCGCCCTTGTCCCGTATTAGGCCCAGGGGGCGCTGTAGGTCCGGACACTGTAGGTCCCGACACTGCAGGCCCGGACAGTGTAGGCCCAGACACTGTAGGCACCTACACTGTAGGCCCCGACGCTTTAGGCCCGGACACTGTAGGCCCGGACACTGTAGGTCCCGACAGTTTAGGTGCCGACACTCTAGCTTTCTGACATTTTAGCTCCGGACAGTGTAGGCCCGGAGGCCTGGGCGCTGCCTAGCGGAGGTTGCGTAGCAACCCGCCTTCCGGCCTGAGCGGCCGCCATTGGTGGAGCGGGAGCACATGGCCGCTGGCTGGGTGAGGTCACGTGGGGCGCTCCTAGATGCATCCCAACAGTATGCTTTCTATGGTGCTTCTGTTGAAGCGTGTAAGAGTCACTGGAGACGTGCTGAATTTCCTCAGTCTCCTCATATCTACGCCTCTCATAATTTTATACACTTTTATCAGGTCTTCCCTCAACCTTCAGCACTCAAGATAAAACAATCCAAGTCTGTCCAACAATTCCCTATTGCGGTAGAGTTGCTGCCTCACATCGCCAGAGACCCGGGTTCCATCCCGACTACGGGCGCTGTCTGTACGGAGTTTGTACGTTCTCCCCGTGACCTGCGTGGGGTTTCTCCGGGTGCTCTGGAGTGTACAGATACATGGTAAGCGAATGACGTTTAGTGCAAGGTAAAGCCAGCAAAGTCCAATCAAAGGTAAACACAAAATGCTGGAGTAACTCAGAGGGTCAGGCAGCATCTTGGGAGAGAAGAAATGGGTGACATTTTGGGTCGAGACTTTTCTTCAGACTGAAAGTCTCGACCCGAAACGTCACCCATTCCTTCTCTCCAGAGATACTGCCTGACCCGCTGAGTTACTCCAGCACTCTGTGAAACGAGACCTATCCATGTTCTCCACAGATGCTGCCTGACCCGCTGAGTTACTCCAGCACACTGTGAAACGAGACCTATCCATGTTCTCCACAGATGCTGCCTGACCCGCTGAGTTACTCCAGCATTTTGTGTCTGCCTTCAGTTTAAACCAGCATCTGCAGTTGTATTTCCTACACATAAAGTCCGATCAGGGATAGTCCGAGGGTCACCAGTGAGATAGATAGTAATTCAGGATGGCTCTCTGGTTGAGGCAGAGAAGGTCGGGGAGGGAATCACTGGATCTTTGGCATAGCTGTGGAATAATTAAATCCAGGACACAGGATTCCGGAGATAGAGGAGCTCGGATTTCTTCTGGCTGTCAAAGACCTTACGTCATTAAATCAAAGATGCGTGTTGTGGCTAATGCTCACGTTTCAAGAATCACATCCAAAAACACAATCGCACGACAAAACTCTGTCTTAATAATATCTACCGACTTGTGAAATATCTATCCACAGCCTTCTATGGCAATGAATTCCACAGATTCACCGCCCTCTGACTGAAGAGATTCCTCCTCATCTCCTTCCTAAAAGAGCGTCCTTTAATTCTGAGGCTGTGCCCTCTGGTCCTAGACTCTCCCACTGGTGGAAACATCCTCTCCACATCCACTCTATCCGAGTCTTTCACTATTTTAGGTAGAGAGGGAATGGGTGACGTTTCGGGTCGAGACCCTTCTTCAGACTAAATTTCAGAGTTTTGGGTCACCCATTCTTTTTCTCCAGAGATGTTGCCTGTCCCGCTGAGTTACTCCAGCATTTTGCATTTATCTTCGGTTTAAACCAGGACCTGCAGTTCCTTCCAACACATTACAACCCTTGACAGTTTCTGGCTTCAAAGATCATTCAATACAAGTGTGTTGTTCACCGGCTATCAGTTGATACTACAGCACATTGAGAGATAATATTTATCTGTTTGTTCTGCATTAATCCATTTGCAGAGCCATTCCGTTGATCAAGAAATGCCCATGGATGCTTTTGTCCGCTTGGGCAAACACAGATATCATCTCAACTCTTGTTTATTTAAGATAAGGTGATTCAGGGCTTGTTTAATCCCTGAAAATCTGCTTCACCAGGTGTTGATAGTTCCTGCTTCGTGAATAGTCTACACACTATTCCATACACAACTGACTCTGCCCTGTGGACGGCCTTAAATAAATCACAATGCAGCCAACTAATATTTTCTTGGAATTAATTTAATTACCAGCGCAAGTTCTTCTGCGGCAGTGAGACTGAATGATCGCTGCCTGGCACGTCCTCAAATCGTGACACGAGTCTGTAATAGTTTTCTTCAGTTTATTAGTTTTTAGTTAATAGACAATAGACAATCGGTGCAGGAGGAGGCCATTTGGCCCTTCGAGCCAGCACCACCATTCAATGTGATCATGGCTGATCATCCATAATCAGTACCCCGTTCCTGCCTTCTCCCCATACCCCCTGACTCCGCTATCCTTAAGAGCTCTATCTAGCTCTCTCTTGAATGCATTCAGAGAATTGGCCTCCACTGCCTTCTGATACAGATACAGATACAGCTTGGAAATAGGCCCCTTGGCCTACCGACCAGTGATTCCCCGCACACTAACACTATCCTACACACACTAGGGACAATTTTTACATTTATACCGAGCCAATTAACCTACAAACCTGCACGTCTTTGGAGTGTGGGAGGAAACTGAGGATCTCACAGAAAACCCAAGCAGGTCACGGGGAGAACGTACAAACTCCGCACGGGCAGCACCCGTAGTCAGAATCGAACCTGGGTCTCTGGCGCCGTGAGGCAGCAACTCTACCGCCGCGCCACCGTGCCATTTAGTTTAGTTTAGTTTAGTTTCAGTTTCGTTTATTGTCACGTGTACCGAGGTACAGTGAAAAGCTTTTTGTTACGTGCTAACCAGTCAGTGGAAAGACGATACATGATTACAATCGAGCCGTCCACAGTGTACGGATAAAGGAAATAAGAGCATAGTTAGAGGACAAGCTAGAGGCAGGAAACATGTTCCTGATGTTGGGGGAGTCCAGTACCAGGGGCCACACAGTTTAAGAATAAGGGGTAGGCCATTTAGAACGGAAATGAGGAAAAACTTTTTCACTCAGAGAGTTGTAAATCCGTGGAATTCTCTGCCTCAGAAGGCAGTGGTGGCCAATTCTCTGGATGTTTTCAAGAGAGAGCTAGATAGAGCTCTTAAGGATAGCGGAGTCAGGGGGTATGGGGAGAAGGCAGGAACGGGGTACTGATTGTGGATGATCAGCCATGATCACAGTGAATGGCGGTGCTGGCTCGTAGGGCCGAATGGCCTCCTCCTGCACTTATTGTCTATTGTCTATTGTCTATTGAAGTGAAAAGTGCTGCTGTTGGAGTAGGGGTTTAAAAGAGTGGAGCGATTGTAATGAGTGATTGCAGATCCACCTTCTGGGACCAGTGTGCAGAGAGGCCACCATCTTGCTTGCTAAAATATTAAATACTCAGCTCAGCCCTTCATGATGATGGTGGTTCTTCATAGTACATCTACCCAATTAAGCCGACTGTCTTTCCTCAAAACTGCAAATCGTGCCCTTTCACAAAAGTACACAGAGTGCTGAAGTAACTCAGCGGGTCAGGCAGCATCTGTGGAGAACATGGATAGGTGACGTTTCACAGAGTGCTGGAGTAACTCAGCAGGTCAGGCAGCATCTGTGGAGAACAAGGATTGAGTTTGAGACCCGTCTTCAGACACTGACATTTCAGGTCGAGACACTTCTTGAGCTTTCAACGTTACTCCATTCTCTACCACATCTTCAATAAACGCTGGATAATCAATACTGGAAGAGTCTGAGGAAGGGTCGTGACCCGAAACATCACCTATCCACGTTCTCCAGAAATGCTGCCTGACCCGCTGAGTTACTCCAGCACTCTGTGAAACGTCACCTATCCATGTTCTCCACAGATGCTGCCTGACCCGCTGAGTTACTCCAGCACTCTGTGTGTCTATTCTGTCTATGCAAAGTTTGCACGTTCTCCCTGTGACCTTGTGGGTTTTCTCCGGGGGCTCCGGTTTCCTCCCACACTCCAAAGACCGTACAGGTTTGCAGTTTGATTTACTCCTGTAAAATGTCCCTAGTGTGTGTAGGATAGAGCTAGTGTGTACGGGATGATCGCTGGGCGGCGCGGACTCGGTGGGCCGAAGGGCCTTGTTTCCACCCTGTATCTCTAAACTAAACTAAATTAATCCGCAGTTTCTTGTGTCTACAAAAGTATCACCAGCGTGCACTGGATTAAAGAGCAGTGATATTTCTGACAACTTAAATCTCGCATTACTTAAATCCTTTATTGTTGTCGTATTTAAATATTTAGCGAGCTGTCCAAATATCTATCCCCCACCCCTCACACCCTCTCAGGTGATTGTAATCAGGGTCACAGAACCATGGGAAGAATGTGTCCTTGTCACTGGAAGTGTCGCGATGCAAAGTCCCGTGTTGAGTTTGGCAAATATTAGGCAGCCGATCGCCTGGAGATTTAGGAGAGCGCTCTCTCACTGCACCCACCCCCCACCCCGCGATTAATCCACCTCTACACTGACCAGCGACAATGTTTACCCATACCTCTTGATAGCAAAACACTTTTGACTGCAAGTTGAACCTGCAAACTTGACACAAAGTCGGTAAACAGGCTAATCCAGAAACCCAGCCTGAGGTGAATCTGAGTGTAAATGAGGGACACAGAGTGCTGGAGTAACTCAGGGGGTCAGGCAGCATCTGTGGAGAACATGGATGGGTGACGTTTCACAGAGTGCTGGAGTAACTCAGCGGGTCAGGCAGCATCTGTGGAGAACGTGGACAGGTGACGTTTCACAGAGTGCTGGAGTAACTCAGCGGGTCAGGCAGCATCTGTGGAGAACATGGATAGGTGACATGATAAGGGAATAACGTTTCGTGCAAGGTAAAGCCAGCAAAGTCCGATCTAAGATACTACTGTAGTTAAAGACTGTTCTCTAGTGTAGGAAAAAAAACTGCAGATGCTGGTTTAAATTGAAAGTAGACACAAAATGCTGGAGTAACTCAGCGGGTCAGGCAGCATCTCGGGAGAGAAGGAATGGGTGATGAAATGTCGCCCATCCATGTTCTCCACAGATGCTGCCTGGCCCGCTGAGTTACTCCAGCATTTTGTGTCTACCTGCTCTCTGGTTGTGGTCGGATGGTTCAGTTGCCTGATAACAGCTGGGAAGAAACTGTCCCTGAATCTGGAGGTGTGCGTTTTTTTCACACTTCTGTACCTCTGCGTTGATCGGGAATATGATGTAAAGATAGTCTTGCATTCATAACATGTCTCTCAACATCAAGCTATTGAAAGCACTTTACTGCTAATGTGATACAACTAATATTATACTTACAGTAGTCAGGTGGAAACACAGCACCTAATTTCCACGCATGAAACACATAACGAGCTAGGTGGTAACATGAGATAATCAAACTGTAGTTTGACAGATATGAGTTCTAGCTTAGAGGTACAGCCATGATCACATTGAATGGCGGTGCGTACAGGCTCGAAGGGCCGAATGGCCTACTCCTGCACCTATTTTCTATGTTCTTATGTTTCTACAGTGCGGAAACAGGCCCTTCGGCCCACTGGGTCCGCGCCGACCAGCGATCCCCGCACACTAACACTATCCTACACACACTAGGGACAATTTACATTTACACCAAGCCAATTAACCTACAAACCTGTACGTCTTTGGAGTGTGGGAGGAAACCGAAGATCCCGGAGAAAACCCACGCAGGACACGGGGAGAACGTACAAACTCCGTACAGACAGCGCCCGTAGTCGGGATGGAACCCGGGTCTCCGGCGCTGTGAGGCAGCAGCTCTACCCGCTGCGCCACCG
Source organism: Rhinoraja longicauda (assembly GCF_053455715.1). Classification (NCBI taxonomy): domain Eukaryota; kingdom Metazoa; phylum Chordata; class Chondrichthyes; order Rajiformes; family Arhynchobatidae; genus Rhinoraja; species Rhinoraja longicauda. The sequence goes on along the minus strand of NC_135961.1, from coordinate 67,877,028 downwards.
TGCCACCCTTTTCCCAAGGACTGGTCAACAATTAGAACAAACTGAGGAGGAAGTGCCAGCCAACATCAATTTCACGACATCACTTTCAAACAGAACAGATCTGCTGGTGAGGTATGAGATAGTGTGGTGCATGCTATTTTTTGAACTTGGAGTCCTGCCAGATGAAAGACAATGTACTCTCTGTCCTGTACATTCCTTTAACTCTAAACAGGTTATTATTGGAGTGATGCCCAGAACGTGGGCAGGGATTAGACACCTATTTTAGATCTGCATTGTCATGAGATACTAGGAACTGAGGATGCTGGAATCCTGGCCAAAACACTAAAGTTTTGGAGTAACTCAGTGGGTCAGGACACATTTGTGGAGAACATGGATAGGTGACGTTTCACAGAGTGCTGGAGTAACTCAGTGGGTCAGGCAGCATCTCTGGAGAACATGGATAGGTGACGTTTCACAGAGTGCTGGAGTAACTCAGCGGGTCAGGCAGCATCTCTGGAGAACATGGATGAAGGTGACGGGGACGAGCCGTCTGTCCGTGGGCGTGGGGAAGAGAGTGGAAGTTTTGTTGCCTCCATCACAGTGAGGGGGTGTTTGGAGTCACTGTGATGGATGTTTGTGTTGGGGTCATGTGTCTTGTGTTCTTTTTTTTTTGTGTGTGACTGCAATGTAATTTCGTTCGGTACCTCGGTACTGAATGACAAATAAAGCTCTGTATTCTGTATTCTGTATTCACAGGGTGCTGGAGTAACTCAGCGGGTCAGGCAGCATCTCTGGAGAACATGGATAGATGACGTTTCACAGGGTGCTGGAGTAACTCAGCGGGTCAGGCAGCATCTCTGGAGAACGTGGATAGGTGACGTTTCACAGAGTGTTGGAGTAACTCAGCGGGTCAATAGACAATAGACAATAGACAATAGGTGCAGGAGTAGGCCATTCAGCCCTTCGAGCCAGCACCGCCATTCAATGCGATCATGGCTGATCACTCTCAATCAGCACCCCGTTCCTGCCTTCTCCCCATACCCCCTCACTCCGCTATCCTTAAGAGCTCTATCCAGCTCTCTCTTGAAAGCATCCAACGAACTGGCCTCCACTGCCTTCTGAGGCAGAGAATTCCTCACCTCCACCACTCTCTGACTGAAAAAGTTCTTCCTCATCTCCGTTCTAAATGGCCTACCCCTTATTCTTAAACTGTGGCCCCTTGTTCTGGACTCCCCCAACATTGGGAACATGTTTCCTGCCTCTAATGTGTCCAATCCCATCTGTCAGGCAGCATCTGTGGAGAACAAGGATAGGTGACGTTTCACAGAGTGCTGGAGTAACTCAGCGGGTCAGGCAGCATCTCTGGAGAACGTGGATAGGTGACGTTTCACAGAGTGCTGGAGTAACTCAGCGGGTCAGGCAGCATCTCTGGAGAACATGGATAGGTGACGTTTCACAGAGTGCTGGAGTAACTCAGCAGGTCAGGCAGCATCTCAGGAGAGAAGGAATGGGCGACGTTTCGGGTCGAGACCCTTCTTCAGACTAATGAATCCTTAGAACCATCAGCTCCCCTTTCTTTATTCGGTGCGGTAACACAAAATCTTGCGTTAAATAATAATAACGCTGGAGGCCAGATGACAAATCTTGATCAGATGGAACGATTGTAACCCTCCAACATTTCCACAGTGGATTAGGGATATGTTGTATTTTATTAAATTGGAGAAGATTAGGTATACTGTTAAGGGAATCTTATCTTCTAATATCACTCAATTCCCTTCACAGCCCTCAGACACAATCCTAGACTCAATTAATGACATCACATCATTCCGAAAGGGAAAGATCGGTGACATATAATCTTTATTAACGAGAGAAAACATGACAAGTCTTAACTCCCTAAAAGAGCATTAGGAAGGGATCTGGGTATGAAAATGTCAGGCTCTATCTGGTCAAAGATGATTGGGGATATATACACATCTTCGCTATGCATGTCAATAGACAATAGGTGCAGGAGGAGGCCATTCGGCCCTTCGAGCCAGCACCACCATTCAATGTGATCATGGCTGATCATTCTCAATCAGTACCCCGTTCCTGCCTTCTCCCCATACCCCCTGACTCCGCTATCCCTAAGAACTCTATCTAGCTCTCTCTTGAATGCATTCAGAGAGTTGGCTTCCACTGCCTTCTGAGGCAGAGAATTCCACAGATTCACAACTCTATGACTGAAAAGGTTTTTCCTCATCTCAGTTCTAAATGGCCTACCCCTTATTCTTAAACTGTGGCCCCTTGTTCTGGACTCCCCCAACATTGGGAACATGTTTCCTGCCTCTAACGTGTCCAACCCCTTAATAATCTTATACGTTTCGATAAGATCTCCTCTCATCCTTCTAAATTCCAGTGTATACAAGCCTAGTCGCTCCAGTCTTTCAACATATGATAGTCCCGCCATTCCGGGAATTAACCTAGTAAACCTACACTGCACGCCCTCAATAGCAAGAATATCCTTCCTCAAATTTGGAGACCAAAACTGCACACAGTACTACAGGTGCAGTATGAAGCATACTGTTATGCAGTTTAAGATTTTCCACCGACTGCACTGGCCCAAAGCTAAGCTCGCCCAACCCACACCCAATATAGACCCCATGCGTGACCGGTGCAGGAAGAACCAAGCCACTTTCATTCATATGTTTTGGCATTGTCCTAAGTTATCTAGTTTTTGGCAATTAATATTCGATATGCTCTCCCAAACTACTGATGAATCCTTAGAACCATCAGCTTTATTCGGTGTGGTAACACAAAATCTTGCATTAAATAATAATAACGCTGGAGGCCAGATGACAAATCTTGATCAGATTGAACGATTGTAACCCTCCAACATTTGCACAGTGGATTAGGGATATGTTGTATTTTATTAAATTGGAGACGATTAGGTATACTGTTAAGGGACTCAGCTGACAAGTTTACATTGATATGGCAACCTTTTCTTAGTTGTATTGATGCTTTAGGCTCTGATAATTTTATGGTCTTTGATATATATGTGTATGGAATTAAGAGTGGAATTGAATTGAAGTATTGGAATGGGCCCTGATATGTCTTAACATTCCGATTTTTCTGCTTCCCTCTTCTCTGTTTTTATGCGTGTTAGTGCCCTAGATAATATGGTATACTGCTTTAAACCTCTAACAATTTATCTTTTTTTTTTAAATCATTTTTATTTATTTATTTATTTATTTTTATTTTATTTCAATTTTTTTTTCTTTGTCTTTTTTTTAAAATGCTTATGTTTATGTTTACTTATTTGCTTATTTTCCTTGCATATCTTAAGTTGTATACCCTCTGAATGGTATTGTGGGTGGGGGGATATCTATCAGCACTAATGTGTTCATGCATTGAATTGTCAAAGCTGTATTAATAAAAAAAATCAGAAATAAACTTTGTTCAAAAAAAAAAATTGTTTGTGTTAAAATGGGATATTTGTCTGAGGAAGTAGACTCGACGGGTCAAACGACCTAATTCTGCTCCTATCACTCATGATCTTACGATATGATGAACTCATCCCCAGCCAACAATGGACCATTGTGGGCTCCACCTTTCCCGACTCATCGACGCAGGCTCTACTTTGTCCTGTACCTTCCCAAAGCCTCTCCTTTCCCCCCTCCCTGACTCATCTTCAACACTCCATCAAATCTAGTTCATCCTAAACATCGTCACTGCGGACAATGACGGCCATTCTCTGGTTATGCGAGTAACCGGCAACAGTCCTCCTGCAAAGAACCCTATAGCGACACAGAATGCTGGAGTAACTCAGCGGGACAGGCAGCATCTCTGGAGAGAAAGAATGGGGGACGTTTCAAGTCGAGACCCTTCTTCAGACCCTGAAGATTTCTGAAGAAGGGTCTCGACCCGAAACATCACCGATTCCATCTCAGCAGAGATGCTGCCTGAACCGTTGAGTTACTCCAGCATTCTGTGTCTGTCTTCTGTTGTGGGTAGATAACCAACATCTGCAGTTCCTGCCTGCATACTTGTAACTTTGTCAGTACCCGTTATGTGGCAATGCTTTGCATACCTTGGGTGTGCTAAACAAAGATATCACTAGTGGCTAGTCACATGTGACAATAAAGAATCATCATCATCATCATAGTCCCACCTGCTCACGTTGGGCCCATATCCCTCTAAACTTGTCCCATCCACTCTATGACTCTATCATCTATTTGCTCCAATACTTCCGAACATCCGAATTCTTTTGGTCCAAATCCATGTTTTCCAATCCTTCCTCAGTCTCCCCACTGTAGGTTAATTGGCTCGGTATAAGTGTAAAATGTCCCTAGTGGGTGTAGGATAGTGTTAGTGTGCGGTGATCATTGGTCGGCGCGGACCCGGTGGGCCGAAGGGCCTGTTTCCTCGCTGTATCACTAAACTAAACTAAACATACTCTGTTGGCTCTGGAATTCGTAAGGTCATAAGTGATAGGAGCAGAATTCGGCCATTTGGCCCATCAAGTCCATTCCGCCATTCAATCATGGCTGATCTCTCTCTCTCTCTCTCCTAACCCCATTGTCCTGCCTTCTCCCCATAACCCCTGATACCCGTACCAATCAAAAATCTATCTGTCTCTACCACCCTCTGACTAAGGAAATTCTTCCTCATCTCCTTCCTGAAGGAACATCCTTTAATTTTAGATTTAGATTTTAGAGATACAGCGCGGAAACAGGCCCTTCGGCCCGCCAAGTCCGCGCCGCCCAGCAATCCTCGCACATTAACACTATCCTACACACACCAGGGACAATTTTTTTTTACATTTACCCAGTCAATTAACCTACAAACCTGCACGTCTTTGGAGTGTGGGAGGAAACCGAAGATCTCGGAGAAAACCCACGCAGGTCACGGGGAGAACGTACAAACTCCGTACAGACGGCGCCCGTAGTCAGGATCGAACCTGAGTCTCCGGCGCTGCATTCGCTGTAAGGCAGCAACTCAAAAGGGGCGTGGCTGTGTTCTGCAGCTGTGGCTCACCGGCAGTCTCTCCGTTTTTTTTTTGTGTTTTTTAGTCAATGTTGATGTTAAATGTACGTTTTGTTTTATTTTTAATTCTGTGTATGTAGGGGGGTGGTGGGGGGGTTGGGGGAAACCTTTTTTTAAATCTCCTCCTCAACGGAGATGCGACCTTTACCGTGTCGTATCTCCGTTCGCGCTACGGCCTAACATCGTGGAGTCGGCGGCCTCCAGCTGGGATCGACCTCGAAGACTCCGGTCGCAGGGCCTGGACTTACCATCTCGGAGGGGTTGGGAGCCTCGATCGCCTCGTGGCGCCACGGGAGAAGAACGAGGAGGAGATAAGACTTTGCCTTCCATCACAGTGAGGGTATGCCTAGAGCAATCACTGTGATGGCTGTTTTGTGTAAAAAATTGTATCTGTGTGTCTTGTGTTCTTTAATGTCTACTGCCGGACCCTGACGTGAGAGGACGCTGGCGTTGAGTATTCGCCGCTTTTCCGTCAGGATAGTTTGTCTGTTTGTTTCTATGTTAATTGTATTTGTAAAGCGCTTTGTGCATGTGTTAAGGCGCTATATAAAATAAATATATTATTATTATTATTATTAACTCTACCGCTGCGCCACTGTGCCGCCCTGCCGCAATTCTGGCGCTACGACCTCTAGTCCTAGAAGACTCTCCCACTAGAGGAAACATCCTCCCAAATTCACTCCCCAAAACCGCCGATTGTCTCTTGGAACATTTCATTTTAAGAAAAAAAAAAGCTAAGCGGCAAAATCAATCTCACGTTGAAGGTTATTTCCTCATTACGTCTGTCTGTCTGTCTGTCTGTCTGTCTTCCTCTTTCCAAACGCTCGTCATCTGGGGCCAGCGATGAAGATCGGGTTGTGAGAACGATGTCAAGCAGATGGAGGGAGTGATGAGTTAGCGAGTGTGTGGGAAACCTTTGAGGTGCCTGAGTCACATACTATAACATATTGTACTTATTCAATCTTCCTGTCAGCTTTAAGCAATTTTGGACCAAAAATGCAGATTGATCTACATTTGCTGGCACCAGATACATCTGATACTGTGGACTCATCTGGGCCCTACTGCAAATTACATTCACAACAGATCACTCCTGATAAGAACCACATTGCCTCGTCCCATTAACAACAGCAAGGCCAGATTTATAGTTTAGTTTAGTTTAATATAGTTTAGTTTAATATAGTTTAGTTTAATATAGTTTAGTTTAGTTTAGTTTAGTTTAAGCCAATTAACCTACAAACATGACCGTCCTTGCCCCGTATTAGGCCCAGACGGCACTGTAGGCCCGGACGCTGTAGGCCCGGACACTGTATGCCCGGACACTGTAGGCCCGGACACTGTAGGCCCGGACACTGTAGGCCCGGACACTGTATGCCCAGACACTGTAGGCCCGGACACTGTAGGCCCGGACACTGTCGGCCCGAACACTGTATGCCCAGACACTGTAGGCCCGAACACTGTAGGCCCAGACACTGTATGCCCAGACACTGTAGGCCCGAACACTGTAGGCCCAGACACTGTATGCCAGGACACTGTAGGCCAGGACACTGTAGTCCCAGACGCTGTAGGCCCGGACGCTGTAGGCCCAGACGCTGTAGGCCCAGACACTGTAGGCCCAGACACTGTAGGCCCAGACACTGTAGGCCAGGACACTATGCCCAGACACTGTAGGCCCGGACACTGTAGGCCCGGACACTGTAGGCCCGGACACTGTAGGCCCGGACACTGTAGGCCAGGACACTGTAGGCCAGGACACTGTAGGCCAGGACACTGTAGGCCCGGGGCCGCTGTAGTCCCGGACACTGTAGGCCCGGTGCCGTCGAACGGAGGTTGCGTAGCAACCCGCCTCCCTACCTGGGCGGCCGCCATTGTTGGAGCGGGAGCACGTGGCCGCTGGCTGGGTGAGGTCACGTGGGGCGCGGGGCGGTGGCGTAGCACCCTTTGTCCCTTATTTGGGAGTGAGGAAGTTGGCAACCCGGCCGGTCGGCGCGGTCTCGGTGGGCTGAAGGGCCTGTTTCCATTCGGCATTTTTCAATCAATTCAATCGGAATGTGTATTTTTGGCCTTGGCTGTGTTTGCTCTGACAGCTTGCCTCACCCTAGGGGGTGGGTTAATGGCAGGGTCTGTCTGTAGACGTCAGCCTCAGGTGACAGTGGTCCCAAGGACCCAGTACGTGTAGATAATGGTGGTGTGTGCAGCTTCGCAAATCCCGCGGGAACATGAGCCGGTATTCCCCAAAGGTCAGTCCTCCCATCAGAATGCCACGCGGTGTAATAATGCACGCCTGCATTTTGCCAAATAAAACAGAGTTGAAATTAAAGGCAATCTTGCACAAAAAATGCTCTCAGTGTGAACGGGCTACGTGGCTTTGCAATTTTCCCTTGAGAGAAATTCTGCAGCAATTCCTCTGCAGATGAACCATAGAAAGCATTTCATCAAGATGCGTCACGGCTCGGTTTGGGAACGGCTCCATCCAAGACCCACAAGAAATAGTAGCGAATTGTGGACGCAGCCCAGACCATCACACAAACCAACCTCCCTTCCATCAACTCCATCTACACCTCACGCTGTCTCTGCAAGGCCAGCAGCCCAGACCATCACACAAACCAACCTCCCTTCCATCGACTCCACCTACACCTCACGCTGCCTCTGCAAGGCCAGCAGCCCAGACCATCACACAAACCAACCTCCCTTCCATCGACTCCATCTACACCTCATGCTGCCTCGGCAAGGCCAGCAGCATAATCAAGGACCAGTCTCACCCCGGCCACTCCCTCTTCTCCCCTCTCCCATCGGGGCAAGAGGTACAGAAGTATGAAAACGCACACCTCCAGATTCAGGGACAGTTTCTTCCCGGCTGTTATCAGGCAACTGAACCGTCCTACCACAACCAGAGAGCAGTGCTGAACTACTATCCACCTCATCGGTGACCCTCGGACTATCCTTGATCGGACTTTGCTGGCTTTACCTCGCACTAAACGTTATTCCCTTATCGTGTATCTGTACACTGTAAATGGCTCGATTGTAATCATGTACTGTCTTTCTGCTGACTGGTTGGGAACATGGATAAGTGACGTTTGGGGTCGAGACCCTTCTTCAGATATTTCATTATTGTACATTATGGTCGGTACCAAGAGAGTGAGTGAACTTTATTGACTGTAGTAGGAAATGAGTTACTTTATTGGTGTTTTCCTGCAGGGTAATGAACAGGATTGATTTTAACATATTCTGTAAAATCATTGAATTTCATTGCACTGTCTGGGACACACGACAATAAAACTCTCCTGACTCTAATGTGTTGCCTGATCCATTTTAGTGCCATTATTATCCTTTGCTGCCATCCAGTGGCTCAGCAGGTAATTGCAATAAGATAGAGACACAAGGAACGAAGTTAGACAGACCGACCAAAGGAAAGACGGAAAGACGGAAAGACGGAAAGACGGACAGACGGACAGACGGACAGACGGACAGACGGACAGACGGACAGACGGACGGACGGACGGATGGATGGACGGACGGACGGACGGACGGACGGACAGACGGACAGACGGACAGACAGACAGACAGTTGGTCGGTGTGGAATTGTTGGGCCGAAGGGCCTGTTTCCACACTGTATCTCTAAACTAAACTAAACTAATCTCAGCAGGTCAGGCAGCATCTGTAGAGGAAATGGACAGGCAACGTTTCGGGTCTGGACCCTTCTTCAGACTGATTACTCAGCATCCTGATGAAACGCTTTCTTCGGCGCATCTGAAGAAGTCGGTGAGAGTTGGGGAGAGTTGTTGGGGAACATGCCGAACTTCCCAAACCTTCTGAGAAAGTAGAGGCGGTGGTGAGATGCTGTCTTACGATGTTTTATGAACAAATGGATCATCTTCAAGCAGCTGTTCGGCTTTCCATTTTGTGTGAAGTCCCGAACTAGATTCAAGATTCAAGAGATTCAAGATATCTTTATTTGTCATCCAAAAAACAAGTTTTTTGGACAAAATTTAGCCACCCACAGTCCAACAATAAAAGCAATAAAATAACCAAATTACACAACCCCAACCATCACACAAAAAAAAGAAACATCCATCACAGTGAGTCTCCTCCAGTCCCCTCCTCACTGTGATGGAAGGCCACAATGTCTTTTCCCTTCCCCTGCCATCTTCTCCCAGGCCGATGGTAGGCCGCAGCAGGAACGGAGACCCGACCCAGAAAACAAAGGTCAGGTCTCCGTTCGGAAGGGACGCATATTACAATTTTACAGTTCCCCCCTCCCCCCCCACACACACACATAGTACTCAAACACATAAACACGACATTACATCTACAATTAAGACCAAAAATAACAACAAAACACAAAGACAAACGGACCGCAGGTAAGCCGCAGCTGCTAGGGCAGCGCCGCCATTTTGGCCTCCCATATGCTGAGAAATCAGTCTGAAGACGGGTCCAGACCCGAAACGTTGCCTGTCCATTTCCTCTACAGATGTTGCCTGACCTGCTGAGATTCGTTTCGTTTCGTTTAGAGATACAGCGTGGAAACAGGCCCTTCGGCACAACAATTCCACGCTGACCAACGATCCATCCATCCATCCATCCATCCATCCATCCATCCATCCATCCATCCATCCATCCATCCATCCATCCATCTATCTATCTATCTATCTATCTATCTATCTATCTATCTATCTATCTATCTATCTATCTATCTATCTATCTATCTGAAAGGCTGGAGCGATTGGGCTTGTATACACTGGAATTTAGAAGGATGAGGGGGGATCTTATTGAAACATATAAGATAATTAGGGGATTGGACACATTAGAGGCAGGAAACATGTTCCCAATGTTGGGGGAGTCCAGAACAAGGGGCCACAGTTTAAGAATAAGGGGTAGGCCATTTAGAACGGAGATGAGGAAGAACTTTTTCAGTCAGAGAGTGGTGAAGGTGCAGAATTCTCTGCCTCAGAAGGCAGTGGAGGCCAGTTCGTTGGATGCTTTCAAGAGAGAGCTGGAGAGAGCTCTTAAGGATAGCGGAGTGAGGGGGTATGGGGAGAAGGCAGGAACGGGGTACTGATTGAGAATGATCAGCCATGACCGCATTGAATGGCGGTGCTGGCTCGATGGGCGGAATGGCCTCCTCCTGCATCTATCTACCCTACACCCACTAGGGACAATTTTACAATTATACCAAGCCAATTAACCTACAAACCCATACGTCTTTGGAATTTTAAAAATATTTTTTAGAGATACAGCGCGGAAACAGACCCTTCGGCCCACCGGGTCCGCGCCGCCCAGTGATCCCCGCACATTAACACTATCCTACACCCACTAGGGACAATTTTTACATTTACCCAGTCAATTAACCTACAAACCTGCACGTCTTTGGAGTGTGGGAGGAAACCGAAGATCTCGGAGAAAACCCACGCAGGTCACGGGGAGAACGTGCAAACTCCGTACAGACATCGCCCGTAGTCGGGATCGAACCTGAGTCTCCGACGCTGTAAGGCAGCAACTCTATCTTACAGTCTAAAACTGAGGTGAGAAGAAACTTTTTCACCCAGAGAGCTGTGAATTTGTGGAATTCTCTGCCACAGAGGGCAGTGGAGGCCGATTCACTGGATGAATTTAAAAGAGTGTTAGATAGAGCTCTAGGGGCTAGTGGATTCGAGGGATATGGGGAGAAGGCAGGCACGGGTTACTGATTGTGGATGATCAGCCATGATCACAATGAATGGCGGTGCTGGCTCGAAGGGCCAAATGGCCTCTTTCTGCACCTATTTTCTATGTTTCCACGTTTCTATGTTTGTAACTCTACCGCTGTGCCACCATGCCACTGTTCCTCCGGCCCTCGGTGTTTTGCTCGGGATTGCAGCACCTGCAGTTCCTCGTGACTCTGCTGAGAAACGGCAATGAGTTCACAACTGGAATGTCTACATTCCTTGGAGCAATCTTGTTGCTCTTTGAGCCAAATGCAGTAAAAATAACAATGAGGTCATGCAACCCCCTTCAATGTGCTCTGTCATTCAGTAGATTGATCTTCCAAGGCCAATCCTATTTCCCACACCATTCCCACATTTATTTTGGTGTCTGTAAAGTTGGAGTTGACAGTCTGGAAAACACTCATTGACTGCACATCCACACCAGCATGGGAAGGAGACTTATTATATACTCACAAGCTTCTGAGGGGAGGGGAGGAGGAGAGGGGAGGAGAGGGTGCTGCACCAACGCAGGAGAGGTTTGGGCCCAATGGGTCCACTTGGTCCAGTGCCCTATAATCTTTGACATGTTCACCCTCGGGTGGAAGGTTCTGACTGTCTCCCCTATCATTCATCATTTATACGACAATGAGATCTGGGTGTCCTAGTGCATCAGTCACTGAAAGGAAGCATGCAGGTACAGCAGGCAGTGAAGAAAGCCAATGGAATGCTGGCCTTCATAACAAGAGGAGTTGAGTACAGGAGCAAAGAGGTCCTTCTGCAGTTGTACAGGGCCCTAGTGAGACCGCACCTGGAGTACTGTGTGCAGTTTTGGTCTCCAAATTTGAGGAAGGATATTCTTGCTATTGAGGGCGTGCAGCGTAGGTTTACTAGGTTAATTCCCGGAATGGCGGGACTATCATATGTTGAAAGACTGGAGCGACTAGGCTTGTATACACTGGAATTTAAAAGGACGAGAGGAGATCTTATCGAAACGTACATGATTATTAAGGGTTTGGACACGTTAGAGGCAGGAAACATGTTCCCAATCTTGGGGGAGTCCAGAACAAGGGGCCACAGTTTAAGAATAAGGGGTAGGCCATTTAGAACGGGAATGAGGAAAAACTTTTTCAGTCAGAGAGTTGTGAATCTGTGGAATTCTCTGCCTCAGAAGGCAGTGGAGGCCAATTCTCTGAATACATTCAAGAGAGAGCTGGATAGAGCTCTCAAGGATAGCGGAGTCAGGGGGTATGGGGAGAAGGCAGGAACGGGGTACTGATTGAGAATAATCAGCCATGATCACATTGAATGGTGGTGCTGGCTCGAAGGGCCGAATGGCCTCCTCCTGCACCTATTGTCTATTGTCTATTTTAGATACTTCTGTCAGGCCTCCCTCCACTCAACCTCCGGCTTTGCAGGGAAATCCTCATCTCTATATTGCGTTTTCTGAGCTCAGCTCATCAGGTTCTGGGGCAAATTAGAGGCCAATTAACCGACAAACCCGCACGTTTTTGAGATATGGGAGGGAATCTGAGCACCCGGAGGAAACCCACACTGTCACTGGAGGAACGTGCAAACTCCACACGGTCAGCACCCGGGTCTCTGGCGCTGTAAGGCAGCAAGTATACCACCAGAGTTCCAGATTCAGGGACAGTTTCTTCCCGGCTGTTATCAGGCAACTGAACCGTCCTATCACAACCAGAGAGCAGTGCTGAACTACTATCTGCCTCGTTGGTGACCCTCGGACTATCCTTAACTCAGCGGGTCAGGCAGCATCGCTGGAGAGAAGGAACAGGTGACGTTTCGGGTCGAGACCCTTCTTCAGACTGATGTCAGGGAGGGGGCTGGATAAAGAGAGAATGGGAAAGGGGAGGGGAAAGAGAGGGACAGAGGAACTATCTGAAGTTAGAGAAGTTAGAGAAGTCGATCGCTGCCCTCCAACTCTAAAACCATGTTTTAAAGAACCCCCCAGTGGTATGAACATTGGTTTCTCTAACTTCATATAGTTCCTCTGTTCCCTCTCTCTACATCCCCTCTCCCTTCCCAGTTCTCCCACTAGTCTTACTGTCTCCTACTATATCCTATCTTTGTTCCACATCGTATCATATCGTGTGAGAGTAACAGGTGTCAGGGGTTATGGGGAGAAGGCAGGAGAATGGGGTTAGGAGGGAGAGATAGATCAGCCATGATTGAATGGCGGAGTAGACTTGATGGGCCGAATGGCCTAATTCTGCTCCTATCACTAATGATATGATCGTATCGTATGATACCAGCCCCATCTTTCTTTCATGTAATCATAATCCAAAGAATATGTTTTTCTCTGAATAAAGTAAGCAAAGAATATTACAAATAGCAATCAAAATATTTTACCCACTTAAAATCTGATTTGAAATGTGGAATTTGCTGAAGGATGTTTAATAGAAGTGTTATCAAATCAAATTAATGTTGGCATGTCAGAAGACATCAGGGCAAACGGCTGAAAGCACTCTATCTGTTTTTCTAAGTAGAGTTCCCATCAGAAGTCAGTTTTATAGTTTGTTTGCATTTCATTGAAACACAGTTATAACCTTGTTTTATCTTGTCCAGTGAAGCCAGGAAAGTCATGTTAATAAATAGGTTATCAAAACAGAAGAAGCTGGAACTAATCAATGGATCTTTAATACCCCTAGTCAGAAAATGGCATTAAAGTTCACTTCACAAAGGATGAGGGGGGAACCTCATAGAAACTTGCCGAATAGTGAAAGGCCTGGATAGAGTGGATGTGGAGAGGATGTTTCCATTAGTGGGAGAGTCTAAGACCAGAGGTCACAGCCTCAGAATTAAAGGACGTTCCTTTAGGAAGGAGATGAGGAGGGTTAGTCAGACTTTAGTTTAGTTTAGTTTAGATACACAGCGCGGAAACAGGCCCTTCGGCCCACCGAGTCCGCGCCGACCAGCGATCCCCACACACTAAAACTATCCTACACACACTGGGGACAATTTTTTACGTTGACCAAGCCGAGTTCCTGCACGTCTTTGGAGTGTGGGAGGAAACCGAAGATCTCAGAGAAAACCCACGCGGGTCACGGGGAGAAGGTACAAACTCCGTACAGACAGCACCCGTAGTCGGGATGGAACCCGGGTCTCCGGCGCTGTGAGGCAGCAACTCTACCGCTGCGCCACCGTGCCGCCCTGAGGCTGCTGAATCTGTGGAGTTCATTGTGGAGGCCGTCAATGGATATTTTTAAGGCAGAGATAGCTAGATTCTTGATTAGTACGGGTGTCTGGGGTTATGGGGAGAAGGCAGGAGAATGGGCTTGGGAGGGAGAGATAGATCAGTCATGATTGAATGGCAGAGTGGACTTGATGGGCCGAATGGCCTAATTCTGCTCCTATCACTTATGACCTTACGAATTCCAGAGACAACAGAGTATGTTTAGTTTAGTTTAGAGATACAGCGCGGAAACAGGCCCTTCGGCCCACCGGGTCCGCGCCGACCAGCGATCCCCGCACACTAACACTATCACTTATGACCTTATGAATTTATGACACAAAGTTCTTGAGTTAATCAGCATGTCAGGCAGCAACCATTGAGAACATGGACAGGTGACGTTTCAGGTCAGGCCCCATCTTCAGATTGATTGTAGGAGGAACGTTTGACAGTGCTGGGCCTGTACTCGATGGAGTTTAGAAGGTTGAGGGGGGACCTCATTGAAACTTACAGAATGATATAAGATCATTAAGGGGTTGGACACGTTAGAGGCAGGAAACATGTTCCCGATGTTGGGAGAGTCCAGAACCAGGGGCCACAGTTTAAGAATAAGGGGTAGGCCATTTAGAACGGAGATGAGGAAGAACTTTTTTACTCAGGGAGTTCTGAAGCTGTTGAATTCTCGGCCTCAGAAGGCAGTGGAGGCCAATTCTCTGGATGCTTTCAAGAGAGAGCTAGATTGAGCTCTTAATGATAGCGGAGTCAGGGGGTATGGGGAGAAGGCAGGAACGGGGTACTGATTGTGGATGATCAGCCATGATCACGGTGAATGGCGGTGCTGGCTCGAAGGGCCGAATGGCCTACTCCTGCACCTATTGTCTACTGTCTATTGTCTATAATGAAAGGCATAGATAGAGTGGATGTGGAGAGGATGTTTCCACTGGTGGGAGACCAGAAGTCACAGCCTCGGAATTAAAGTTCCCTCTTTTAGAAAGGAGGTGAAGTGGAATTTCTTTAGTCAGAGGGTAGTTAACCTGTGGGACTCATTACCACAGAGGGCTGTGGAGGCCAAGTCAGTGGGTGTTTTTAAGGCAGAGACAGACAAATTCTTGATTAGTACGGGTTATGGGGAGAAGGCAGGGAAATAGGATTAGAAGGCAGAGATCAGCCATGATCGAATGGCGGTGTGGACTCAATGGGCCAAATGGCCTAATTCTACTCCTATAACTTGTGAACTTGTAAACTTGTTATCCAGGGGAAGAAAGCTAGAAGAGAGAAGTGGTAGAAGAGAGCATGGCAGGTAATAGGTCTACCTACACGAGGGGTGCCAACTATCTCACTCCCAAATATGGGACAAGGTGACGTCACCGCCCCGCGCCCCACGTGACCTCACCCAGCCAGCAGCCACGTGCTCACGCTACACCAATGGCGGTCGCCCAGGCCGGGAGGTAGGTTGCTATGCAACTTCCGTTAGGCGGCGCCCAGGGCCTACACTGGGCCTACACTGTCCGGAGCTAAAATGTCGGAAACCTAGAGTGTCGGCACCTAAACTGTCGGGACCTACAGCGTCCGGGCATACAGCGTCCGGGCCTACAGCGTCCAGGCCTACAGCATCCGGGCCTACAGCGCCCCCCGGGCCCAATACAGGACAAGGGCGGTCCCGTACGGGCCAAACCAATTTAGCCCAAAATACGGGCCTACACAAAATACGGGCCTACACTGTCCGCACCTACACTGTCCGGACCTACACTGTCCGGGCCCACACTGTCCGGGCCCACACTGTCCGGGCCCACACTGTCCGGGCCCACACTGTCCGGGCCCACACTGTCCGGGCCCACACTGTCCGGGCCCACACTGTCCGGGCCCACACTGTCCGGGCCCACACTGTCCGGGCCCACACTGTCCGGGCCCACACTGTCCGGGCCCACACTGTCCGGGCCCACACTGTCCGGGCCCACACTGTCCGGGCCCACACTGTCCGGGCCCACACTGTCCGGGCCCACACTGTCCGGGCCCACACTGTCCGGGCCCACACTGTCCGGGCCCACACTGTCCGGGCCCACACTGTCCGGGCCCACACTGTCCGGGCCCACACTGTCCGGGCCCACACTGTCCGGGCCCACACTGTCCGGGCCCACACTGTCCGGGCCCACACTGTCCGGGCCCACACTGTCCGGGCCCACACTGTCCGGGCCCACACTGTCCGGGCCCACACTGTCCGGGCCCACACTGTCCGGGCCCACACTGTCCGGGCCCACACTGTCCGGGCCCACACTGTCCGGGCCCACACTGTCCGGGCCTACACTGTCCGGGCCTACACTGTCCGTTCCTACACTGTCCGTACCTACACTGCCCGGACCTACACTGTCTGGACCTACACTGTCTGGACCTACAGCATCCGGGCCTACAGCGTCCAGGCCTACAGCGCCCCCCGGGCCTAATACGGGACAAGAGTGAGCTCATACGGGACAAACCAATTTTGCCAAAAATACGGGATGTCCTGGCTAATACGGGACAGTTGGCAACCCTACCTAGAAGTGAATTGGGAACAGTCAGAGGTAAACAATATTGAAGATGGGTTGGAGGGGGGGGGCGGGGGGGGAGGGGAGGACAAAGGGGAACGATTGTAGTAGGGTGAAAGGCAGCAAAGGTTGGATGACAAAACAGATAATAGTTCAAGGTAACACAAGTTTACTGCATTCCCTGCTTTAGTCACGGATTTCCAGCATCTGCAGTCTATTGTTTTAGTTTAGAGATACAGGCCCAGCGGCCCACTGAGTCCGTACCGACCAGCGATCCCCGCACACTAACACTATCCTACAGGCACTAGGGACAATTTTACATTTACACATTTTTCTACAAGTCAATTAACCTACAAACCTAGGGTAGACACAAAATGCTGGAGTAACTCAGCGGGTCAGGCAGCATCTCGGGAGAGAAGGAATGGGTGACGTTTCGGGTCGAGACCCTTCACGGGTCACCCATTCCTTCTCTCCCGAGATGCTGCCTGACCCGCTGAGTGACTCCAGCATTTTGTGTCTACCTTCGATTTAAACCAGTTTTTTTCCTAACCAACAAACACTGCACGTCTTTGGAGTGTGGGAGGAAACCGGAGCACCCGGAGAAAACCCACGCAGTTCACGGGGAGAACGTACAAACTCCGTACAGACAACACCCGTAGTCGGGATTGAACCAGGGTCTCTGGCGCTGTGAGGCAGCAACTCTACCGCTGCGCCACCGTGCCGCCCCAAGTCTGATGTATTTGTTGTCTGCATGTGAAAGGAATACTGGAAATCAGAAATCAGAACGTTGAACTGTACAACACAGGAACAGGCCCCTCGGCCTACAATGTCCGTGCCGAAAATGATGCCAAGCTAAACTAACCTCCTTTGCCTGTAAGTGATTCTTATCCCACCATTCCCTGCATGCCCATGTGCCTATCTAAAAGCCTCTTGAACGCCACTACCGCATCTGCTCCACTAGGGTTGCCAACTTTCCGACTCCCAAATACGGGACAAAAGGTGACGTCACCACCCCGCGCCCCACGTGACCTCACCCAGCCAGCGGCCAAGTGCTCCCGCTCCACCAATGGCGGCCGCCCGGGCCGGGAGGCGGGTTGCAATGCAACCTCCGTTAGGCGGCTTCCGGGCCTTCAGTGTCCGGGCCTTCAGTGTCCGGGCCTTCAGTGTCCGGGCCTTCAGTGTCCGGGCCTTCAGTGTCCGGGCCTTCAGTGTCCGGGCCTTCAGTGTCCGGGCCTTCACTGTCCGGGCCTTCACTGTCCGGGCCTACAGTGTCCGGGCCTACAGTGCCCGGGCCTACAGTGCCCGGGCCTACAGTGCCCGGGCCTACAGTGCCCGGGCCTACAGTGCCCGGGCCTACAGTGCCCGGGCCTACAGTGTCCGGGCCTACAGTGCCCGGGCCTACAGTGCCCGGGCCTACAGTGTCCGGGCCTTCAGTGTCCGGGCCTTCAGTGTCCGGGCCCAAGGTGTCCGGGCCTACAGCGCCCCCCCCCCCCCCCCCCGGGCCTAATACGGGACAAACCAATTTAGCCCATAATACGGGATGTCCCGGCTAATACGGGACAGTTGGCAACCCTAGTCTCCACCACCACCCCTGGCAGCGCGTTCCAGGCCCCCACCACCCTCTGTGTAAAACAAACTTGCCCCCGCATCTCCTTTAAACTTTGCCCCTCTCACTTTAAGCTGTGCCTCTTGATCTTTTAATTTCTTTCATACCCAGAGCCTTGAATCTATCCAGCACTTGTCACAACTTCTGGATTTCTCAAACGATGACCAACATACTTTTGAAGTGGTGATATTTACATAGAATCAGATGTGGGCTGTAATCAGGCATCTGAACCGTTCTCTCACCAGCTAGAGAGCTGTGCTGTGCTGAGCTGAGCTGAGCTGAGCTGAGCTGAGCTGAGCTGAGCTGAGCTGAGCTGAGCTGAGCTGTGCTGTGCTGTGCTGACCTTCCCATCTACATCAATGGAGTCCTTTGTACTGTCTTTAATTTGGCTTTAATCAGACTTTATCTTGCACTAACGATTCTACCCTTTATCCTTAATTGGTACACTGTGGACGGCTTGATTGTAATCATTTACAGTCTGTAGTATTTTAAAGGCGGCACCGTGGCACGGCGGTAGATCTACTGGGTTCCATCCCGACTACGGGCGCTGCCTGTACGGAGTTTGTACGTTCTCCCCGTGACCCGCGTGGGTTTTCTCCGAGATCTTCGGTTTCCTCCCACTCTCCAAAGACCTGCAGGTTTGTCGGTCGACTGGCTTGGTGTAAGTGTAAAATTGTCCCTCGTGCATGTAGGATAGTGTTAGTGCGCGGGGATCGCTGGTCGGCGCGGACCCGGTGGGTATGTTTCTGCTCTGTGTCTCTCAACTAAACATTTTGACTGGATAGCACGCAAAGGAAAGATCTTCACTGTACCTCAGTACACACATGACAATGATAAACTAACAATGAAACTAAACTAAAAAACAATCTGGGCTTTACTTGAATGTCCTGTGACATACAATACCACAGTGATTACATTTTTGTGATATTGATTGATAAAGATATTTATTTTAGTTTCGTTTAGAGATGCAGCGTGGAAACAGGCCCTTCGGCCCACCTAGTCCGCGCCGACCAGCGATCCCCGCACACTAACACTATCCTACACACACTGGGGACAATTTACATTTATACCAAGCCAATTAACCTACAAAGCTGTTTATTCACAAAATGCTGGAGTAACTCAGCAGGTCAGGCAGCATCTCGGGAGAGAAGGAATGGGTGAGGTTTCGGGTCGAGACCCTTCTTCAGACTGAATACCTTCGATTACAAATACCTTCGATTTGTACCAGCATCTGCAGTTATCTTCTTAACCTACAAAGCTGTACGCCTTTGGAGTGTGGGAGGAAACCGGAGCACCCGGAGAAAACCCCGTGACGCAGGTCACTGGAGAACGTACAAACTCTACCGCCCGTCCTCAAAATAGTGACCATGTTTATCTTAATCTTAAAAACATCCACCTGACAGAATAGACAAGGGCTCAACTTAATGCACCAAGGCAGGATAATTCCCAGCTCCGTAAATGGGAATCCAATGTCATGTGTTCAGTTTTAATTTTATCTCAGACATAAGCCAGGGAAATCTGATTACCTAATGCTGCCGGGTCTACAGAAGTCTAATCATTTATATTAGAAAAGTTGAGATGACAATATGGCTAAATGCCTCTAATTGCTAACATCTGCACAGACAGGTAACGTCATGCTAGACATATTTGACTTCATTTATTTATGTATATAATTGCTTATTGCTGAATAAATTTCTGACTCTTTCTACAAATCCTTTTGAAAATATCCCCCCCCACAGCCCCCTCCCGTCCCCCCTCCCTCCAGCTCTGTGAAGTCTAAAACAATTAATTCCTCTCCAGCTTCAATCATCTCTGGCCTGAAAGTGAGCACCTGGAACAGTGTGAGATATAGATCTGCAGATGTGGGTTTTTATACCAAAGAGTGCTGGAGTAACTCAGCGGGTCAGGCAGCATCTGTGGAGAACATGGATAGGTGACGTTTCACAGAGTGCTGGAGTAACTCAGCGGATCAGGCAGCATCTGTGGAGAACATGGATAGGTGATGTTTCACAGAGTGCTGGAGTAACTCAGCGGGTCAGGCAGCATCTGTGGAGAACATGGATAGGTGACGTTTCACAGAGTGCTGGAGTAAGGAATGGGTGACGTTTCGGGTGGAGATCCTTCTTCAGACTGATGTCAGGGGAGGGCGCGGGACAAAGATAGAATGTAGTCGGAGACAGGAAGAGTAGTGGGAGAACTGGGAAGGGGGAGGGGATGGAGAAAGAGGGAAAGCAGGGACTATCTGAAGTTAAAGAAGTCAATGTTCATTCCGCTGGGGTGTAAACTACCCAAGCAAAATACGAGGTGCTGTTCCTCCAATTTGCGATGGGCCTCACTCTGATAATGGAGGAGGCCCAGGACAGAAAGGTCAGTGTGGGAGTGGGAGTGGGAGTGGGAGGGGGAGCACCTTGCTCCCCCTACCTAACAATGATCTATTCTGCATATACCTTCCCTTTGATCTCTCATTTTCACACCTTACCCTTCCACATCTCTAGTTTCCCTCTCCCCTGACTCTCAGTCTGAAGAAGGGTCTTGACCCGAAACGTCACCTATATCTTCCCTCCAGAGATGCTGCCTGTCCTGTTGATTCGCTCCAGCATTTTGTGTCCATCTTCGAGGTTAAGTATGATATCTGCAATTGATTCATCAAAGTACAAGAATACAATTCAGTGCCACTCCAGCCAGTACACTTGCAATTTCTTACTCAATGTCCAACTGCAGCAGGACGCAAGATAGGACATGTAACCCACGTAATACTTCACACAGCCTGTCTGCATTTTTCAGGTTTCTGTGCTGAACAGCCCTCACTAAACACACAATTGTAAAACAATACACAAATAAAACAATACAATACACACTTGTGGCGCAGCGGTAGAGCTGCTGCCTCACAGCGCCAGAGACCCGGGTTCCATCCCGACTACGGTTGCTTGTCTGTACAGAGTTTGTACGTTCTCCCCGTGACCTGCGTGGGTTTTCTCCGGGTGCTCCAGTTTCAACAGACAATAGGTGCAGGTGTAGGCCATTCGGCCCTTCGAGCCAGCACCGCCATTCAATGTGATCATGGCTGATCATTCTCAATCAGTACCCCGTTCCTGCCTTCTCCCCATACCTCCTGACTCCACTATCCTTAAGAGCTCTATCTACCTCTCTCTTGAATACATTCAGAGAATTGGCCTCCACTGCCTTCTGAGGCAGGGAATTCCACTGATTCACAACTCTCTGACTGAAAAAGCTTTTCCTCATCTCCGTTCTAAATGGCCTACCCCTTATTCTTAAACTGCTGCCCCTGGTTCTGGACTCCCCCCAACATTGGGAACATGTTTCCTGCCTCCAACCCCTTAATAATCTTTTACGTTTCGATAAGATCCCCTCTCATCCTTCTAAATTCCAGTGTATACAAGCCTAGTCGCTCCAGTCTTTCAATTTATGGCAGTCCCGCCATTCCGGGAATTAACCTAGGAATTAACCATTCCAAAGACGTGAGGGTTGTAGGTTAATCTGTGGTAAACTGACAACTGTGAACTGTCCCTAGTGTGTGCAGGGTAGTGCTCGTGTGCAGGGGGCTCGCTGGTCAGCGCGGACTCAGTGGGCCGAAGGGGACGTTCCCGCGCAGTATCTCTAAAGTAAAGTTAGGGTCTAAAATGGCAGGAGTGGGTGGGAAGGATGGATTTTACAACTCTGCGATGAGTATTCAAAGCTACGCACCTGGCTGGATGTCAACCGTGAGATTCTATTCCTTCTACCCCCAGCTTTTGTTTAGCAGCCCTATCACTGGGGATGGAGGAACAATGTGTGACATTTCTCTCGGCTCCCGAAGATAGTGTTTCAGGGCTACAGTTCTGTGACACCAAGCCACGCTCCAGTGACCCTCAAAGTGCCTTCACTGTGTACACGGGTCATTGCCAACTGAGTGGCTCCATTCAGCACAACGAACATCATTGCTTTTAGGGTCTCGACCTGAAACGTCACCCATTCCTTCTCTCTGGAGATCCTGCTTGAGTTACTCCAGCTTTTTGTGTCTATCTTCGGTTCAAACCAGCATCTGCAGTTCCTTCTTACTCATTGCTTTTAGTTGAGTTGAGTTGAGTTGAGTTGAGTTGAGTTGAGTTGAGTTGAGTTGAGTTGAGTTGAGTTGAGTTGAATAATATAAGAAAATAACTGCAGATGCTGGTACAAATCGATTTATTCACAAAATGCTGGAGTAACTCAGCAGGTCAGGCAGCATCTCGGGAGAGAAGGAATGGGTGACGTTTCGGGTTGAGTTGAGTTGAGTTGAGTTTAGTTCAGCTTAGTTGACTTTAGTCGAGTTTAGTTTAATTTAGTAGAGTTTAGTTTAATTTAGTAGAGTTTAGT
Source organism: Rhinoraja longicauda (assembly GCF_053455715.1). Lineage (NCBI taxonomy): Eukaryota > Metazoa > Chordata > Chondrichthyes > Rajiformes > Arhynchobatidae > Rhinoraja > Rhinoraja longicauda. The sequence continues at coordinate 67,854,678 of NC_135961.1, read as the reverse complement.
ATTGTTTAGATTATTTTAGTTTAGTTTAGTTAAGTTGACTTTGGTTTATAGTTTCGTTGAGTTGAGTTGAGTTGAGTTGAGTTGAGTTGAGTTGATTTAATTTAATTTAATTTAATTTAATTTAATTTAATTTAATTTAGTTTAGTTTAGTTTAGTTGAGTTTAGTTGAGTTTAGTTTAGTTTAGTCAACACGGGACTTTTCATCGCGACACTTCCAGTGACAAGGACACATTCTTCCCATGGTTCTGTGACCCTGATTTCAATCACCTGAGAGGGTGTGGGGGGGGTGGGGGACAGATATTTGGACAGCTCGCTAAATATTTAAAAAGGACAACAAGGAAGGACGTAAGTAATGTAAGATTTAAGTTGTGAGAAATATCATTGCTCTTTATTCCAGTCCATATTTTTATAGACACAAGAAACAGCGGATTAGTTTAGTTTAGTTTAGAGATACAGCGTGGAAACAAGGCTTTTGGCCCACCGAGTCCGCGCCGACCAGCGATCACCGCGCACACTAGCTGTATCCTACACACACTAGGGACATTTTATGATTTTTACCAAAGCCAATTAACCTCCAAACGTGTACATCTTTGGAGTGTGGGAGGAAACCGGAGCACCCGGAGGAAACCCACGCAGGTCACGAGGAGAACGTACAAACTCCGTACAGACAGCGCCGGTAGTCGGGATGGAACCCGGGTCTCTGGCGCCGTAAGGCAGCCAATCTACCGCTGCGCCACCGTGCCGCCCTGTATATTTCAGTCAAATATACTTCTATTACCATCATGTCATATTTACACGTTGTTATGATCACATCGTGAACAAAATATGCGAAGTTAATGTATGGTAACTATGTGAGGTATGTGAGCTATAGTTATGTGAGGTAACTATTCTGTGTTGCAACTCATCTTCTTGAAGTATAAGTATCACCATCTACCTGTAGGTGCACGTCAACAAGGAAGATACAGTCAAAGATAGACACAAGATGCTGGAGTAACTCAGCGGGTCAGGCAGCATCTGTGGAGAACATGGATAGGTGACGTTTCACAGAGTGCTGGAGTAACTCAGCGGGACAGGCAGCATCTCTGGAGAGAAGGAATGGGTGACGATTCAATTTATTCACAAAATGCTGGAGTAACTCAGCAGGTCAGGCAGCATCTCGGGAGAGAAGGAATGGGTGACGTTTCGGGTCGAGACCCTTCTTCAGACTGATGTCGGGGGTGGGACAAAGGAAGGATATAGGTGGAGACAGGAAGATAGAGGGAGATCTGGGAAGGAGGAGGGGAAGGGAGGGACAGAGGAGCTATCTGAAGTTGGAGAAGTCGACGTTCATACCACCGGGCCGCAAACTGCCCAGGCGAAATATGAGGTGCTGCTCCTCCAATTTCCGGCGGGCCTCACTATGGCACTGGAGGAGGCCCATGACAGAGAGGTCAGACTGGGAATGGGAGGGGGAGTTAAAGTGCTGGGCCACCGGGAGATCAGTTGCGTTAATGCGGACCGAGCGCAGGTGTTCAGCGAAGCCATCGCCGAGCCTGCGCTTGGTTTCGCCGATATAGATAAGTTGACATCTAGAGCAGCGGATGCAATAGATGAGGTTGGAGGAGGTGCAGGTGAACCTCTGTCTCACCTGGAAAGAATGTTTGGGTTGCAAGGGAAAGTGCCCGGGGTTAGGGTGGTTTGGGTAGGAAGGGACGAGTGGACCAGGGAGTTGCGGAGGGAATCCCACACTCGCAACAAGGACAGGATCCCCCTCGTTCTCACCTTCCACCCCACCAGCCAGCGGATCCAACATATTATCCACCAACATTTCCGTCACCTACAACAGGACCCCACCACCGGCCATATCTTCCCATTCCCTCCCCTCTCTGCGTTCCGCAGAGACCGTTCCCTCCGCAACTCCCTGGTCCACTCGTCCCTTCCTACCCAAACCACCCAAACCCCGGGCACTTTCCCTTGCAACCGCACGAGATGCAACACCTGTCCCTTTACCTCCCCCCTCAACTCCATCAAAGGACCCAAACATTCTTTCCAGGTGAGACAGAGGTTCACCTGCACCTCCTCCAACCTCATCTATTGCATCCGCTGCTCTAGATGTCAACTTATCTATATCGGCGAAACCAAGCGCAGGCTCGGCGATCGCTTCGCTGAACACCTGCGCTCGGTCCGCATTAACGCAACTGATCTCCCGGTGGCCCAGCACTTTAACTCCCCCTCCCATTCCCAGTCTGACCTCTCTGTCATGGGCCTCCTCCAGTGCCATAGTGAGGCCCGCCGGAAATTGGAGGAGCCGCACCTCATATTTCGCCTGGGCAGTTTGCGGCCCGGTGGTATGAACGTCGACTTCTCCAACTTCAGATAGCTCCTCTGTCCCTCCCTTCCCCTCCTCCTTCCCAGATCTCCCTCTATCTTCCTGTCTCCACCTATATCCTTCCTTTGTCCCACCCCCGACATCAGTCTGAAGAAGGGTCTCGACCCGAAACGTCACCCATTCCTTCTCTCCCGAGATGCTGCCTGACCTGCTGAGTTACTCCAGCATTTTGTGAATAAATCGATTTGTACCAGCATCTGCAGTTATTTTCTTATACTAATGGGTGACGATTCAGTCTGAAGAAAGTTCACGACCAGAAACGTCACCCATTCCTTCCCTCCAGAGATGCTGCCTGTCCCGCTGAGTTACTCCAGCATATTTTTGTCTATCTTCGGTTTAAACCAGCATCTGCAGGTCCTTCCTGCACTAGGAAGATACAGTCGTTTATTTATAATAATTCATGCATTCCAGTATTCAGTGCCGGAATAACTCAGCGGCACTGAGGCAGCATCTGTGGAGAACATGGATAGGAGACATTATGCGTCAGGACCCTTCCTCGGATTGATTGTGTGTTGTGGGGGGGACGGGGAAGAAAGCTGGAAGAGAGAAGGGGCAGGACAAAGGCTGAACAGTGATGTGGATAGACACAGAATGCTGGAGTAACTCAGCGGTTCAGGCGGCATCTCTGGAGAGAAGGAATGGGTGACGTTTTGGGTCGGAATCCTTCTTCAGACTGGTAAATGGATGCAGGAGATGGCCATTTTAATAGGCCGATAAGTCGACAAAGGCCAGAGATGAAAAGACAAAAGACAGTTAGAAGGATGGAAGAGGTGTGAATTGTGAAGCCACAGGAGATGATTCAGGAGGGAGGGAAGAGGGGAGTGGAGAAATGGGTGTGAGAGTAGTTGTGGCACAGGGAAGGGGGGAGAGGAGGAAGGGGTGGAAGGGGGGTATTGTCTTCAGTTACAGGGACTTCAGTTTGGGCCCCATATTTGAGGAAGGATGTGCTGGCTCTGGAGAGGGTCCAGAGGAGGTTTACAAGAATGATCCCAGGAATGAGTGGGTTAACCTATGATGAGCGTTTGTGGGCACTGGGCCTGTACTCGCTGGAGTTTAGAAGGTTGAAGGGGGACCTCATTGAAACGTACAGAATAGTGAGCGGCCTGGATAGAGTGGATGTGGAGAGGATGTTTCCACTAGTGGGAGAGTCTAGGACCAGAGGGCACAGCCTCAGAATTAAAGGAATTCTTTTAGGAAGGTGATGATGAGAAATTTCTTTAGTCAGAGGGTGGTGAATCTGTGGAATTCTTTGCCACAGACGGCTGTGGAGGCCAAGTCAGCGGATATTTCTAAGACAGAGATAGGTAGATTCTTGATTAGTACGGGTGTCAGAGGTTATGGGGAGAAGGAAGGAGAATGGGGTTAGGAGAGAGAGATAGATCAGCCATGAATGAATGGCGGAGTAGACTTGATGGGCCAAATGGCCTAATTCTGGTCCTATCACTTATGACCTTATGATCTCTCTGTGACCGCGTGGGTTTCCTTCGGGTGCTCCGGTTTCCTCCCATATCCCAAATCTTGTCCATTCTCTCCACAGATATTCCTGGCCCTCTGAGTTCTTCCAGCATCTTGCATTATTTATTGTAAACCAGCATCTGCAGTTCCTTGTGTTGTCATCACTCCTTTGTCACATTATTCTCTGTCTAATCAGTATAAATCAGCAGATTTTGTCTCTGGAACGGATGCACTACAATGCTGAGAACTTTGTGTAGGAAGGAACTGCAGGTTCTGGTTTCAACCGAAGATAGATACAAAACGCTGGAGTAACTCAGCGGGTCAGGAAGCATCTCTGGAGAGAAGGAATGGGTGACGTTTCGGGTCAAGATCCTTCTTCAGACTGAGAGTCAGGGGAAATGGAAACAAGAGATATAGACGGTGAGAATAGACAATAGATAGACAATAGGTGCAGGAGTAGGCCATTCGGCCCTTCAAGCCAGCACCGCCATTCACTGTGATCATGGCTGATCATCCACAATCAGCACCCCGTTCCTGCCTTCTCCCCATATCCCTTGACTCCGCTATCTTTAAGAGCTCTATCTAACTCTCTCTTGAAAGCATCCAGAGAATCGGCCTCCACTGCCTTCTGAGGCAGAGATATACTGACGTAGAGAGATATACTGCAGAACAATGAATGAAAGATATGCAAAAACAGTAACGATGATGATGAAAGAAACAGGCCGTTGTTAGCTGTGCGTTGGGTGAAAACGAGAAACTGGTGCGACTTGGGTGGGGGAGGGATGGAGAGAGAGGGAATGCCGGGGCTACTTGAAGTGAGAGAAATCAATATTCACACCACTGGGCTGTGAGCTGCATAAGCTGCTGAGAACTATATTCTGCATTCTGTATCTTCCCCTTTGCTCAGCCGATTGCCCTGGAGTTTGGCTTATGGTCTCGTATTACCTGCTGCTATTGTGTCCCGTGCATAGCATAGCTTCTCACTGTATCCCGTGACAATAATAAACCTACACCTAGCCACAAGGCACAGGTGACAATGCAGTGAAGTGCAAAGATCTAGAGTCAGGAGTCAAGAGTGTTTTATTGTCGTGTGTGCCGGATAGAACAATGACATCCTTACTTGCAGCAGCACAACACAATATGTAAACATGAAAAAAACGTCCAGTGTACGTGTGTATACACATACTCACAAATACACATATATATATAGATCATATACCGTCTGTATCTCTCGTTTCCCTTATCCCGAACCAGTCTGAAGAAGGGTCTCGACCCGAAACGTCACCCATTCCTTCTCTCCAGAGATGCTGCCTGACCCGCTGAGTTACTCCAGCATTTTGTGTCTATCTTCTATATATATATATATATAAATATATATATATAATAATAATAATAATAATGCATTACATTTATATAGCGCTTTTCAAACACTCAAAGACGCTTTACAGGGATTTCTAGAACATAGAGAAGTGAATAAATAGATAAATAAGTAAACGAACAGAGAAAGGAGACAGAAGGTGAGGTGACCTTCAGTGGTTGAAGGCAGTACTGAACAGGTGAGACTTCAGTGATGTTTTGAATGTGGTGAGTGAGGAGGAGTCTCTGACGGTTTGGGGTAGTGAGTTCCATAGGGTGGGAGCAGCGATGGAGAAAGCCCTGTCCCCCCAGGATCTGAGTTTGGTCCGGATGGGGGGGGGACAGGAGATTGGCAGCAGCAGAGCGGAGGGTGCAGGTGGGAGTGTGCCTGTGGAGGAGGTCAGTCAGGTAGGATGGGGCCAGGTTATGGAGGGCTTTGTAGGTCATGAGGAGGATTTTGTACTGGATTCTCTGGGGGATGGGGAGCCAGTGGAGTTTGTAAATGCGGGGGTGATATGGTCACGGATCGGGGAGTGGGTGAGTAGACGGGCAGCGGAGTTTTGAATGTATTGAAGTTTACTGATGATTTTTGAGGGTGAGCCATAGAGGAGGCTGTTGCAGTAGTCCAGACGGGAGGTGATGAAGGCGTGGATGAGGGTTTCTGCAGCTGTGGAGGAGAGGGATGGACGGAGACGGGCAATGTTTTTGAGGTGGAAGAAGGCTGTCTTTGTGATGTGTTTGATATACACACACACACACACATACACACACGTGCACACACATCCACACATGCACTACACATGCACACATGCGCACACATGCACACACGCGCACACAAATGCACACACGCACACACGAGCACACACGCACACACACATACGTACACACAAAACAAACACCAAGAGTGCAATAGTGACAACAATAACACCTAGATCTAGATTCACCTGATGGAGATGCCGTGAGCTCCCCAGGCAATGGAACTCTTTCTGTTGCATTAAGTCACACGCTAACATTAATCGATATTAAATAAAAATACTCTTAAAAAAAGTTCACCTTCATTATTTTTAAGATAAGTTATTAATGATTTATTTTGCCCTCTTCTCCCCTCTCCCATCAGGCTAAAGGTACAGAAGTGTGGAAACGCACACCTCCAGATTCAAGGACAGTTTCTTCCCGGCTGTTATCAGCAACTGAACCATCCCACCACAACCAGAGAACAGTGCTGAACTACTATCTACCTCATTGGTGACCCTCGGGCTATCCTTGATTGGGTTTTGTTGGCTTTACCTTGCACTAAACGTTATTCCCTTATCATGTATTTGTACACTGTAAGTGGCTCGATTGTAACCATGTGTTGTCTTTCTGCCGACTGGATAGCACGCAACAAAAGCTTTTCACTGTTCCTCGCTACACGTGACAATAAACTAAACTGCGAACTGTAACTAGGGTTGCCAACTTTCTCACTCCCAAATAAGGGACAAAAGGTGACATCACCGCCCGGCGTCCCACGTGACCTCACCCAGCCAGCGGCCACGTGCTCCCGCTCCACCAATGGTGGCCGCCCGGCCCGGGAGGCAGGTTGCTACGCAACCTCCGTTAGGCGGCTCCCGGGCTTCCGGGCCTACACTGCCCGGGCCTACACTGTCCGGGCCTACAGTGTCCGGGCCTACACAGTCCGGGCCTACACTGTCCGGGCCTACAGTGTCCGGGCCTACAGTGTCCGGGCCTACAGTGTCCGGGCCTACAGTGTCCGGGCCTACAGTGTCCGGGCCTACAGTGTCCGGGCCTACAGTGTCCGGGCCTACAGCGCCCCCTGGGACTAATACGGGACAAGGGCGGTCCCTTACGGGACAAACCAATTTAGCCCAATATACGGGATGTCCCGGCTAATACAGGACAGTTGGCAACCCTAACTGTAACTGTGTAAGACTATGAAACAGGAATCCAATCACCTCATTCTGCCACTAAAGATCAGTGAATTTTATGCCCATTAATCTGCTTATTTTTGACCAATGAGTTACCGACTAATCGTGAGCTGCCTTTACTCGAATATTACAAATTACAAAGAACTTAAAGCATAGTTTAAGCAACGAATACTTGGTTCAGAGGTATGCCAGAGGTGATGATGGAACTCCACAGACTTCAGGGGGGAACAAAAGAGTTCTATCTTGCGTCTGGGTGCGGTCTGCCTTGTGCTTTTGAAAGAGTTCGTTCCTTCCACATTCTTCAAACATTGTTGTCGTTCATCTTATCGCTGAGTTTACTTTAGCCGCAGTGAGCTTCCATCAGTGTCACTGAGAGTGCCCCCATAGATCACGTACAGGCCGTGAAAGGGTCACAGAATGCCAGGAGCGTTTCCAAAGCATTCACCTTATCTGCTGAAAGGAAACTGTGCCTGACGAGGGATCATTAACATTCCCCAGAAAATGCTCTTGATTTACGCGGAGTTTCTTTCGAGCCGCCCCCTTCACTCCCTCCCCCCCCTCCTCTTATCACCTTCCCCTCTGCCCCTCTGCAAGTGGGAGGCACGGTGGTGCAGCGGGTAGAGCTGCTGCCTTACAGCACCAGAGACCCGGGTTCAATCCCGACTACGGGTGCTGCCTGCACGGAGTTTGCACTTTCGTCCTGTGACCTGCGTGGGTTTTCTCCGGGCGCTCTGGTTTCCTACCACATTCCAAGGACGTGCAGGTTTGTAGGTTAATTAGTTAAGTGGAAGTGGCGGCGCCTAACGGCAGCGGCTCGCTAGCAGTCTGTTCGTCTTTTTTCCTTTTTTTTTGTTGTGTGTCGGTGTTGGGATGGTTTTTGTTTTTTTTTGGTTGTGTATGTGTGGGGGGTGGGTGGGGGTGTGGGTGGGGGGACGGGGGAAACCTTTCTCTTTTAGGTCTCTTCCTCACGGCGCGGGGTGCGGCTCGGCCACAGGGCCTTCCATCGCCCGGCGCGGCTCGGCCACGGGACCTAACATCGCCCGGTGCGGCTCGGCCGCTGGACTTAACAGTGCCTGGTGCGGCTCGGCCGCTGGACTTAACAGTGCCCGGTGCGGCTTGGCCGCGGGGCCTAACATCGCCCGGCGCGGCTCGGCCGCGGGACTTAGCTGCGCACGGCTCGGCCGCGGGGCCTAACATCGCCCGGCTCGGCCGCGAGACGTTTCAGCGCCCGGGGAGGCTCGGCCGCTGGACTTAACATCGCCCGGTGCGGCTTGGCCGCGGGGCCTTCCATCGCCCGGTGCGGCTCGGCCGCTGGACTTAACAGTGCCCGGTGCGGCTCGGCCGCGGGACCTAACATCGCCCGGCGCGGCTCGGCCGCGGGACTTAGCTGCGCACGGCTCGGCCGCGGGGCCTAACATCGCCCGGCTTGGCCGCGAGACGTTTCAGCGCCCGGTGCGACTCGGCCGCGGGCCATCCCCTTGCGGGGACTGTGCGGGTCGGTCGGGGACGAGCTGTCTGTCCGTGGGCGTGGGGAAGAGAGTGGAAGTTTTGTTGCCTCCATCACAGTGAGGGGGTGTTTGGAGTCACTGTGATGGATGTTTGTGTTGGGGTCGTGTGTCTTGTGTTCTTTTTCTTTTTTGTGTGACTGCTATGTAGTTTCGTTCGGTACCTTGGTACCGAATGACAAATAAAGCTCTGTTGAACTGTTGAACTGTTGAACTGTTACTGTAAATTGTCTCTGGTGCGCAGCATAGAACTAGTGTGCGGGTGATCGATCGATGGTCGGCATGGACTCGGTGGGCCGAAGGGCCTGTTTCCGCGCTGTATCTCTGAACTAAACTAAACTAAAGACCTGTACACTTGAAGGTCCCATGCGACACATTCTTATCAAAACCACTCACAAATGTGGAGTGGTGCATCGAGTAGAGTTACTGCCTCAGAGACCTAGGTTCGATCCTGACCTCGGTCTGTAGAGTTTTCACGTTCACTCGATCCTGCTATCTGTGTGTAGAGTTTTCATGTTCTCCCTGTGACTGCGTGGGTTTCTTCCGGGTGCTCCGGTTTCCTCCCACATCCCAAAGACATGCGGGTTTGTAGGTTAACATACAACTAGTGTGAAAAGGTGATCGATGGCTGGCATGGACTCAGTGGTCCAAAGAGCCTGTGTCTAGGGTTGCCAACTGTCCCGTATTAGCTGGGACATCCAGTATTTTGGGCCATTAGAGCATGGGAAGGAGTCCATGGGAAGGAGTCCTCACCACCCAGTGATGGCCCCTTCTCCCGTCTCCAGCGGACCCCCTCCTCTTGGACCCCCCCGGTTGGCCCTCTACCTTCATTAGACCTTTTCATTTCCAACTGCTGTCGGGACATCAACTGCCTCAAATTCTCCACTCCCCTGACTCACTCTAACCTCTCCCCTCCTGAACGTACGGCCCTCCACTCACTCTGCAGCAACTCCGACTTGGTAATCAAACCCGCCGACAAGGGAGGTGCCCTGGTAGTCTGGCGTGCTGACCTCTACCGGGCCGAGGCTAGGCGACAACTCTCAGACACCTCCTCCCCCTTATCCTTGGGACCATGACCCCACTGACGAGCTCAAACACCATTACTGATCTCACCAATTCCGGCTCTCTGCCCTCTAAAGCCTCCAACCTTATCGTTCCCCAGCACCCGCACGGTCCCAATTTTATCTTCTCTGATACAATAGACAATAGGTGCAGGAGGAGGCCATTCGGCCCTTCGAGCCAGCACCGCCATTCAATGTGATCATGGCTGATCATTCTCAATCAGTACCCCGTTCCTGCCTTCTCCCCATACTCCCTGACTCCGCTATCCTTAACAGCTCTATCTAGCTCTCTCTTGAATGCATTCAGAGAATTGGCCTCCACTGCCTTCTGAGGCAGAGAATTCCACAGATTCACAACTCTCTGACTGAAAAAGCTTCTCCTCATCTCAGTTCTAAATGCCCTACCCCTTATTCTTAAACTGTGGCCCCTTGTTCTGGATTCCCCCAACATTGGGAACATGTTTCCTGCCTCTAACGTGTCCAACCCCTTAATAATCTTATACGTTTCGATAAGATCCCCTCTCATCCTTCTAAATTCCAGTGTATACAAGCCTAATCCAGTGTATACAAGCCTGATCAGTCTGAAGGGTCTCGACCCGAAACGTCACCCATTCCTTCTCTCCTGAGATGCTGCCTGTCCCGCTGAGTTACTCCAGCATTCTGTGTCTGCCAGAGGAACAGTTGTTCCAATGACGACTTGGAGAACACGCACACAAATATAAAAAGGCATAAGAGTCAAAAGGCTCATGAAGTGACAATTTTTATATTCTAGCCCTCTCATTAGACAATAGACAATAGGTGCAGGAGGAGGCCATTCGGCCCTTCGAGCCAGCACCGCCATTCAATGTGATCATGGCTGATCATTCTCAATTAGTACCCCGTTCCTGCCTTTTCCCCATACCCCCTGACTCCGCTATCCTTAACAGCTCTATCCAGCTCTCTCTTGAATGCATTACGAGGAGGTTTTGCAAAGCCCTAGTTAAATGACATCTGGAGCTAAAGATTTGCCTCAAAGGTGGTACAAGTTATCGGACTATTAACAAGGATTAGACTAATGGGTAGATATAACACGAATCACTAGTTATTCTAAGGGAAATAGGCCACTAATTCAATGCGAGGTTTTTTATGATTTTCAAAATTGCTAACACACATTTTTGCCTCAATGGCAAGTCAATAAAAATCATTTCGGAGGAGCTGGGAAGAATTTCTTCAAGGAATAGGATAGGAAAAGTATAAGATATTTGTTCAAACAAGATTTTCAAATCAGAAAGGGAATAACCTTTGTTAAAGCTGTTGAGGCAGTGCAGCGTAGGTTCACGAGGTTAATTCCTGGGATGGCGGGACTGTCATTTGTTGAAAGACTGGAGTGACTAGGCTTGTATACACTGGAATTTAGAAGGATGAGAGGAGATCTTATTGAAACATATAAGATTATTAAGGGATTGCACACGCTAGAGGCAGGAAACATGTTCCCAATGTTGGGGGAGTCCAGAACCAGGGGCCACGGTTTAAGAATAAGGGGTCGGCCATTTAGAATGGAGATGAGGAAGAACTTTGTCACCCAGAGTTGTGAATCTGTGGAATTCTCTGCCTCAGAAGGCAGTGGAGGCCGATTCTCTGAATGCTTTCAAGAGAGAGTTAGATAGAGCTCTTAAAAGATAGTGGAGTCAAGGGGATATGGGGAGAAGGCAGGAACGGGGTACTGATTGTGGATGATTAGCCATGAACACAATGAATGGCAGTACTGGCACGAAGGGCCGAATGGCCTCCTCCTGCACCTATTGTCTATTGGTACAGGCGCGAAGGGCCGAATGACCTCCTCCTGCACCTATTGTCTATTGGTACTGGCACGAAAGGCCGAATGGCCTCCTCCTGCACCTATTGTTTATTGAGGGCAACAGAATCAAAACCGGACGCTGGAAACATTTCCAATTCACTTTCCCATTAGTTTATTGTCTGTACATACACCTATAATCAAGAAAATAGTTTGGAAGAGGCATGTCATTACTTATGTGCTTAAAGGATCATTAGGGCCATAATCTCTCTGAAGAATCAACAGCTGAATTGCAATCTCTATAACAGTACATGCTCCGATGCATGACATAAAAGCGGAAATTATTTTTCATTTTACCCTCCACCAAAAAAATGTCAATGGAAGCGAAATATTAAGAGTAATCTGTAGAAAGTACATGGCAGTTGTGTTCTATAAAAGAAAACAATGATCATTTTTCAAAAGGATTTGTGGGCAGCACAGTGGCGCAGCGGTAGAGTTGCTGCCTTACACCCGGGTTCCATCCCAACTACGGGTGCTGTCTGTTCAGTGTTTGTACGTTCTCCCCGTGACCTGCGTGGGTTTTCTCCGAGATCTTCGGTTTCCTCCCACACTCCAAACACGTACAGGTATGTAGGTTAATTGGCTGGGCAAATGTAAAAATTGTCCCTAGTGGGTGTAGGATAGTGTTAGTGTGCGGGGATCGCTGGGCGTCGCGGACCCAGTGGGCCGAAGGGCCTGTTTCTGCGCTGTATCTCTAAATAATTTTTTTAAATTAATTAATTAAAAAATGCTGGAAAAACTCAGCGGAACAGGCAGCATCTCTGGAGTGGAGTAATGGGTGACGTTTCGGATCGAGACCCTTCTTCAGTCTGAATAAGGGTCTCGGCCCGAAAACAAAGGAGCTGATTGTGGACTTCAGAAGGGCTAAACATCCAAGGACGTACACGCCACTCGAGATAAATGGGTCTATTGTGGATAGGGTGAGCAGTTTCAAATACTTGGGAGTCCGCATCGCAGAGGATCTGACGTGGGCAACGCACATTGCCGCACTGGTGGGTAAGGCTAAACAGCGCCTTTACCACCTTAGGCAACTGAGGAAATTCAGAGTGTCGCTGAGGATCCTTCATTGCTTCTACTCTGGGGCTGTAGAGAGCATCCTGTCCGGCAACATTACAGTCTGGTTTGGGAACAGCTCTGCCCAGGACAGGATGGCCCTGCAGAGTAGTGCATTCGGCAGAACGCACCATGGGAACTACACTCGTCCCCCTGCAGGACCTATACATCAGGAGGTGCAGATCCAGAGCAAGCAAGATCATGAGGGACCCCTGCCACCCCAGTAACGGACTGTTCCAGATGCTACGATCAGGCAAACGCCTCCGCTGTCACGCTGTGAAAACGGAGAGGATGAGACGGAGCTTCTTCCCACAGGTCATCAGGACTGTCAACTTTTATAACCCCAGAGACTAAATTTTTGTCGACACTTTTTGTGATATGTTTAGTAACTTATTAACTTTATTTATATGCTGTAACTGTAATTCTTTTGTGCACAACCCGCAGGCATTGCCACTTTCATTTCACTGCACATCGAGTATGTGCATGTGACAAATAAATTTGACTTGACTTGACTTGATCACCTATTCCTTCTCTAAAGAGATGCTGCCTGTCCCACTGAGTTACTCCAGCATTTTGTGTCTACCAGGTACGTAGGTTAATTGGCTTGGTGTACGTAGAATTGTCACTGGTGTGTGTGTAGAATAGTGTTAGTGTGCGGGGATCGCTGGTCGGTGCGAACGCGGTGGGCCGAAGGGCCTGTTTCCGCGCTGTATCTATAATCTAAAAAGAAAAGGCTTAGAATGAGGACCAAGTTCTTGCCTGCAATTTAAAAGGGGTATTTAAAATTAAAATTCAAAGAGTCACGTTTGAAAACAATAAATATTGTTTATTGGTGCAAAGGTTTGTTTTCCGGTGAGATTTGCTCAGGAGATACCATGTGCTGCCTTTTTCCTTTCCGTGAGAAAAGCTGATCGTGACTGACACCCAGTGGCACGTCGGGGAAAGTTCTTCCCTGCCATTTATTTGTTCGTGGAATTATTCTCTTGGCTTTATTTCACTGATGTGAAGGCTGCGATGTTGTCTTTGACTTCCCTCCAGACTTGCCTTCCCACAGCGCGTTGCGGACAATGCGAGACGCCACGCCTTTATCCAGCCGGGCTGCCTTCTTCCGATCAGTGATTTCTTTCACTTTATTCATGTACGTTCTTATCCGTTCCTGCAACACAAAACCCATTTGAGAGGCACCTTCCTCAATCGTGGAGACCTTTTCGTTGAGTGGCTCAGGCCAGCAAGTGTCAGAGCAGATTACTCTCCACCGTATACACTTTCCAAACAAAACCTTCCAACATCCTCACAAGTAAATTGGCAATTGTACATAAACATTCTCTGGTCTTCCCCACCCGCGTGTCACTGCCATTAGACACAGGTAATCACACACACACACACACTAGTTTTTAATTCATCAAAATCCAACTTTGCACTTGAACCATTCATGTCTTAATAGTACACTTGAAGTATCAAATATATTCACTTTTTAATTAACTAGCCTTTTACATTGCTAAGCTGCTGTACACCAGACTGGACAGATTTGCAGGCACTTTCTCCCCAACATACAATGGTGGGGGAGTGATGTAACCGGAGAATCCTTCACATGTTCTTTAGTGGCGCAGCGGTAGAGTTGCTGCCTCACAGCACCAGAGACCCAGGTTCCATCCAGACTTCAAATACTGTCGGTACAGAGTTTGTACGTTTTGTTTTCCCCCGTGACTGCGTGGATTCCCCCCCACGTTACAAAGACATGCATGTTAATTGGCTTCTGTAACTTCCCATTGGTGTGTGGGATAGAACTGGTGTACGGGGTAAGGTAGACACAATGGACAATAAGTGCAGGAGGAGGCCATTCGGCCCTTCGAGCCAGCACCGCCATTCATTGTGATCATGGCTGATCATTCTCAATCAGTACCCCGTTCCTGCCTTCTCCCCATACCCCCTGAGTCCGCTATCCTTAAGAGCTCTATCTAGCTCTCTCTTGAATGCATTCAGAGAATTGGCCTCCACTGCCTTCTGAGGCAGAGAATTCCACAGATTCACAACTCTCTGACTGAAAACGTTTTTCCTCATCTCAGTTCTAAATGGCCCACCCCTTATTCTTAAACTGTGGCCCCTTGTTCTGGACTCCAACATTGGGAACATGTTTCCTGCCTCTAACGTGTCCAACCCCTTAATAATCTTATACGTTTCGATAAGATCTCCTCTCATCCTTCTAAATTCCAGTGTATACAAGCCTAGTCGCTCCAGTCTTTCAACATATGACAGTCCCGCCATTCCGGGAATTAACCTAGTAAACTTACGCTGCACGCCCTCAATAGCAAGAATATCCTTCCTCAAATTTGGAGACCAAAACTGCTGGAGTAACTCAGCGGGTCAGGCAGCATCTCTGGAGAGAAGAAATGGGTGACTTTTCAGGTCGAGACCCTCCTTCATACTGATGTTAGGGGAGAGGGAGATACATAGATAAGGAAGTGTGAGGTGTGAAAACAGGACAAAGGTTAATGGAGATCAAGGACAATGTAGAATAGATCATTGTTAGCTGGGAGAAGGTAACAACAAAGCAAACAGAGATAAAATGTAGTCGGAGACAGTGAACAGCATGATCGTTGGTCAGCATGGACTCAGTGGGCCGAAGGGCCTGCTTCCACGCTGTCTCTAAACTAAACTTAAGCTTCACTCCCCCTATTGACTTCTTAACCCTTCACTTAGAATAATGGATAATCACTCCCTTATGCCCATTACTATATACCATATCTATATAAATACAAGCAATCTTCATGAACATAACAGAAACACATGTGCTCGAGTGATATCAAACAGAAAACCTAAATATACAAACAATAAACTTCGGATTCACTCCCAGTTTTGTATGCCACATGAGACTTTACAAAGACTACACAACTATTCACTTCAACTCATTACTACACAAGTATTCTGCAGGAAACAAGTTAAGTAGTATAAAGGAATTCTACTTTTAAAAAAAACCATTAGAATTACTTTTGCACTAATCAAAATTTAAAATCTCAACTGTTGAAGATGTGACCGCGTGGGTTTTCTTCGGGTGCTCTGGTTTCCTCCCACACTCCAAAGACATACAGGTTTATACGTTAATTAACCTAGCTAAAAAATTGTACATTGTCCCTACTGTAGGATAGTGCTTGTGGACGAGGTGATCGCTGGTCGGCACGGACTCGGCGGGCCGAAGATCCGATTTCCGCGCTGCACCTCCAAAACTAAACTAATAAAAATTGAAGTCAATTTTGGACACATGCTTCTGAATTACATCCGTGTGCTCAGTAAATCTCCATCTGTAACGTTTCCATAAAATCCTCACACTATCCAAATTTCCTGCCATTCTCTCCAGAGGGAAGTCAACATTGTCATTCAAGAGTCAAGAGTGTTTTATTGTCAGATGTCCCAGATAGAACAATGACATTCTTACACAATATGTAATTCTGATAAGCTGGTGGAAATTGCAAGGCTCTTCTGTATTTTGAGCTCACCACAACCACTGCGATCTGTGCAAACCTCACGACCAACAAAGTTACCAGATCCAAAAAACTCTAACAAGGACGATCACCAGAAAAACTCCTCTGAACATTAAGGAAGACGGAGAGGAGAGATGCCGATAGATGCTGGGATCTTGAGTAAAACACAATGTTCATCAGGTCATAAGTGATAGGAGCAGAATTAGGCCATTCTGTCCATCAAGTCTACTCCGCCATTCAATCATGGCCGATCTATCTCTCCATCCTAACCCCATTCTCCAGCCTTCTCCTCATAAACCCCTGACAACCGTACTAATCAAGAAGTCCTGGAGGAACTCAGTGAGTCCAGCAGCATCTGTGGAGGGAATGAACTGGTGACATTTCCAGTCGGGATCCTTCCTCAGACTGATTCATATCAGGTGTTTCCTTTTATATCAAAGGATCTGTCTGAAGAAGGCACTCCCGACTCAAATAGTCACCTATCCATGTTCTCCAGGGATGCTGCCTGACCCGCTGAGTTACTCCAGCACTCTGTGAAACGTCACCTATCCACGTTCTGCATAGATGCTGCCTGACCCGCTGAGTTACTCCAGCACTCTGTGAAACGTCACCTATCCACGTTCTCCATAGATGCTGCCTGACCCGCTGAGTTACTCCAGCACTCTATGAAACATCACCTATCCATGTTCTCCACGGATGCTGCCTGACCCGCTGAGTTACTCCAGCACTCTATGAAACATCACCTATCCATGTTCTCCAGGGATGCTGCCTGACCCGCTGAGTTACTCCAGCACTCTATGAAACATCACCTATCCATGTTCTCCACGGATGCTGCCTGACCCGCTGAGTTACTCCAGCACTCTATGAAACATCACCTATCCATGTTCTCCAGGGATGCTGCCTGACCCGCTGAGTTACTCCAGCACTCTATGAAACATCACCTATCCATGTTCTCCACAGATGCTGCCTGACCCGCTGAGTTACTCCAGTATTTTGTGTCTTTCCATATCAAAGGAAACACCTGGTTAAATAATTAAAAATCTAGCAGACTCCGATACTTGCGTGAATTTGGCAAATATCCATCCCGACATTATCGTTCCGATGGGAATCAATGACTCCTGTATCTTTGAGCTCCTCCAGATTTTGTATATTTACCGTCGATTGGATTCAAAGACTAAGCCACATCTATGACACAAACAGCTGGATAATCTACAAATTGTTGTAAGTAGTTATACTTTACCCTCTCCAAGAACAATAAGCATAATTTACTCAACCACATTGCACAAAACATGTAACCATAGTAAAAGGAGTTTTCTAAAGGCAAAGGAATTGTTGAAACTCTGACTGCATGCAGTTAGACTTCGGTTTTTTTTTTAAAGTGCATTTTGAAATATTCATCAAGAGACATGTTGACTTAAAGTGATGAAAACCAGATGAAAATGTCATTTGGACAGGTCAGGACAGGCATAATGAATGCCAAAAAAGCTTTCAGACTAAGTGCTGAACTAGATACTTTGCAGCAAAGGAAATAAATATACGAGGGAGTGAGAAAGTGGCATCTGGAATAAGGAGAGGTAATTATGGTTCTGTTATACTAGTAAATCATTCACAACGCGGTTTTCATCTTACTCAACGTGCCGAAGAATAAGTTTAGGACTTGGGATGAACAAACTGCTCCAAAAGGTTCGCATCAAAATTAAAACAACAGCAGTCACAACTTTGGCATTTTGGAGTCGACTCTGTGAGCCTTTTCTGATTTTCTTATCTCCTTGAGCCTGGGGGAATACTCTCACAATGAAACACGAAAAAAAAAAATCCCTGCCCGCCACCCCCAGCAGGAACTCTGCAACACCTGGCCGACTTAAACAGCACGGTCATTATCAAAATGAAAAAGAATGCAAGTCAATGTTCTAATTTATGAGGTCAAACCGCCCATAAAAGAGTTTAATTTTCCACCTCCAACGAATAAAACAAAAAGGAAAATGCACAATTAAACTTCTAAATCAACCCTGTGCTTTCTATCAGTAAACAAGTTAAACATTCTGGTGCATCACAATGACATTTATAATTCAGTAAAAGGTTAAACAATTAAATTAATGGTCAAATTTTTTGTCTGAACAATAGTTCCAAGAGCACAATATGCCATGCCAACGTCTTTACCCAAACTCCAGGATTATGTCTGTTCTGAATTCTTGGATTAAATTGTCCACCACCTCTCAAAGAAACATTCTTTCTCTCCCAAAACTAACCCTTTCAACACCCAAAATTAATGATCCTATTTGAAGAATGTCGGGAGCAACTGCAGATCCTGGTTTAAACTGAAGACAAACACAAAATACTGGAGTAACTCAGCGGGACAAGCAGCATCTCTGGCGAAAAGGAATAGGTGACGTTTCGGGTCGACATCCTTCTCCAGAGATGCTGCCTGACCCAGCTGCCTGAACTCCAGCATTTTGTGTTTGTCTCCTATTTGAAGATTCTGATCTATGGTTTAGACACAAAACATAGAAAATAGGTGCAGGAGGTGGCCGCCCGGGCCAGAAGGTGGGTTGCTACGCAACCTCCGTTAGGCGGCGCCCGGTCCTCCGGGCCTACAGTGTCCGGGCCTACAGCGGCCCCTGGGCCTCCAGTGTCCGGGCCTACAGCGGCCCCCGGGCCTAGAGTGTCCAGGCCTACAGCGGCCCAGGGCCTAGAGTGTCCGGGCCTACAGCGGCCCCCGGGCCTAGTGTCCGGGCCTGCAGCGCCCCCCCTGGGCCTACTATGGGACAAGCGCAGTCCCGTACAGGACAAACCTGTTTAGCCCAATATACGGGATGGCCCGGCTAATACGGGACAGTTGACAACCCTAGCTATACCGCAGTTTATTGTAATTGCCTTTACTAAAGAACATCGACAGAGCCGAATGAAGAGAATGGGGAAAATGAAGGACAAGATGGTAGATCAGCAATGCCAAACATTTAAAGGAATAACAAAAATCACCGCAAAGGTAAATTCCAATGAGCTGGAACAACTCCGTGAAAAGGATACACTATCCATGATCAACCAAGGAAGTTTGGTATCATCTTTTAAGAAAGGAGGGAGAGAGAAAACGGGGAATTATAGACCAGTTAGTCTGACATCAGTGGTGGGGAAGATGCTGGAGTCAATTATAAAAGACGAAATTGCTGAGCATTTGGATAGCAGTAACGGGATCATTCCGAGTCAGCATGGATTTACGAAGGGGAAATCATGCTTGACAAATCTACTGGAATTTTTTGAGGATGTAACTAGGAAAATTGACAAGGGAGAGTCAGTGGATGTGGTGTACCTCGACTTTCAGAAAGCCTTCGACAAGGTCCCACATAGGAGATTAGTGGGCAAAATTAGGGCACATGGTATTGGGGGTAGGGTACTGACATGGATAGAAAATTGGTTGACAGACAGAAAGCAAAGAGTGGGGATAAATGGGTCCCTTTCGGAATGGCAGGCAGTGACCAGTGGGGGTAACGCAAGGTTCGGTGCTGGGACCCCAGCTATTTACGATATACATTAATGACTTAGACGAAGGGATTAAAAGTACCATTAGCAAATTTGCAGATGATACTAAGTTGGGGGGTAGTGTGAATTGTGAGGAAGATGCAATAAGGCTGCAGGGTGACTTGGACAGGTTGTGTGAGTGGGCGGATACATGGCAGATGCAGTTTAATGTAGATAAGTGTGAGGTTATTCACTTTGGAAGTAAGAATAGAAAGGCAGATTATTATCTGAATGGTGTCAAGTTAGGAGGAGGGGGAGTTCAACGAGATCTGGGTGTCCTAGTGCATCAGTCAATGAAAGGAAGCATGCAGGTACAGCAGGCAGTGAAGAAAGCCAATGGAATGTTGGCCTTCGTAACAAGAGGAGTTGAGTATAGGAGCAAAGAGGTCCTTCTACAGTTGTACCGGGCCCTGGTGAGACCGCACCTGGAGTACTGTGTGCAGTTTTGGTCTCCAAATTTGAGGAAGGATATTCTTGCTATGGAGGGCGTGCAGCGTAGGTTCACTAGGTTAATTCCCGGAATGGCGGGACTGTCGTATGTTGAAAGGCTGGAGCGATTGGGCTTGTATACACTGGAATTTAGAAGGATGAGGGGGGATCTTATTGAAACATATAAGATAATTAGGGGATTGGACACATTAGAGGCAGATAACATGTTCCCAATGTTAGGGGAGTCCAGAACAAGGGGCCACAGTTTGAGAATAAGGGGTAGGCCATTTAGAACGGAGATGAGGAAGAACTTTTTCAGTCAGAGGGTGGTGAAGGTGTGGAATTCTCTGCCTCAGAAGGCAGTGGAGGCCAGTTCGTTGGATGCTTTCAAGAGAGAGCTGGATAGAGCTCTTGAGGATAGCGGAGTGAGGGGGTATGGGGAGAAGGCAGGAACGGGGTACTGATTGAGTGATCAGCCATGATCGCATTGAATGGCGGTGCTGGCTCGAAGGGCTGAATGGCCTACTCCTGCACCTATTGTCTATTGTCTATTGTCTATTGTCCAAAATCGGGGTAAATCAGAGGACAGGTAGAAAATAGAGTCTTGGAGACATACAGCACAGAAACAGGCTCTTCAGCCTAACTTGTCCATGCCGGCCCAAGCTGCCCCATCTGCACTAGACCCAACTGCCCGCGTTTGGCCCACATCTCTCTAAACATTTTCTATCCATATGCCTGTCCAAAAATAGGCAAAGGATGGCTAAACAATTACACAGGTGAAGATAAGAGTGTGCGAGTATACAAGGAAATATTGCGAATATATAAAGCAAGAGGTTCTACAGACATATTTTTAAATGTATTGAGCAGCTAATATAAATGTTAATCCCTTAGAGTTTGGAACACAAGTATTAATAATGTGAACTGGAAAAATGGCAGGCTGTTTGTGACAGGCTTCATGACCCAAGACATTAAAAGTACAGGTGCTCCCCGGCTTATGATGCTTCGACTTGCGATATTTCGAGTTTGCGATGGTGCGATCGGCAGCAGCCCGTAGTGAGCCGCAGCTCGCTTCCGGCCACGTGATCGCGTGTATTCAATGCATTGCGACTTACGATATTTTCGGTTTGCGATGGGTTTCTCGGAACGGAACGCCATCGTAAGCTGAGGAGCACCTGTATCCCAATATTGTAATGAAGGGCTGTAAAATAGGGATAGGGGATTGGTTAACTAACAGCGGCACGGCGGCGCAGCGGTAGATTTGCTGCCTCACTGTTCCAGGGACCCGGGTTCGATCCTGACTACGGGTGCTTGTCTGTTCGGAGTTTGTACGTTTTCCCTGTGACCGTGGCCTGCGTGGGTTTTCTCCGGGTGCTCCGGTTTCCTCCCACACTCCAAAGACATCAAGTTTGTAGGTTGACCTCCCATTCCCAGTCTGACCTTCCTGTCATGGGCCTCCTCCAGTGCCATAGTGAATCCCACCGGAAATTGGAGGAACAGCACCTCATATTTCGCCTGGGCAGCTTGCAGCCCAGTGGTATGAACATTGAATTCTCCAACTTTAGATAGTTCCTCTGTCCCTCTCTTCCCCTCCCCTTCCAAGTTCTCCCATTGTCTTCCTGTCTCCACCTATATCCTTCCTTTGTCCCGCCCCCCTGACATCAGTCTGAAGAAGGGTCTCGACCCGAAACGTCACCCATTCCTTCTCTCCTGAGATGCTGCCTGACCTGCTGAGTTACTCCAGCATTTTGTGAATAAATACCTAAGTTTGTAGGTTAATTGGCTTCGGTAAAAATGTAAATTGTCCCTAGTGTGTGGAATAGTGTAAGCGTGAGGGAATTGCTGGTCGGCGCGGACTCGGTGGGCCGAAACGCCTGTTTGCACGTGGTATCTCTAAACTAAACTGAAAACAAGCGGGATAATTGAAGCATTTTTAGATCGCCCATCAATAACTGCAATGCTAGATGGTGAGGCACTGGAGTTTACAGTACTTCCAATCTACATTAACTTCTTGGATGAAAGGGTCAAATTCAGCATAACCAAATAATTACCGATTATAAGTGATAGGAGCTGAATTAGGCCATTCTGCCCATCAAGACTATTCTGTCAATCAGTCACGGCTGATCTATCTCTCCCCCCTAACCCAATTCTCCTGCCTTCTCCCTATAACCCCTGACACCTGTACTAATCAAGAATCTATCTCTGCCTTAAAAATAACCACTGACTTGGCCCCCACAGCCTTTTGTGGCAAAGAATTCCACAGATTCACCACCCTGTGACTGAAGAAATTCCTCCTCCTTCCTAAAGGAACGTCCTTTAATTCTGAGGCTATGACCTCCAGTTCTAGATTTTCCCAGCAGTAGAAACATCCTCTCCACGGCCACTCTATCCAAGCCTTTCACCATTTGGTGATTGAATGGTGGAGTAGACTTGATGGACTGAATGGCCTAATTCTGCTGCTCTCACATAGGAACATGAACTTAACCACATGGTGCCAACTCATTGGGTGCCTGGCGGAAGTGGTGTACAGTGCAACAGGAGCCTCGGTCTGATATAACCGAAAACCTTTACACAGACGTCCATTATTGCAAGGGTTTACTGTAGTTTGACCGCTGGGTCAAGAGAATTGACTCGAGAAGTTGAGCAGGTTGGACATTTGGTTACCAGAGCCAAGGAGAAGAACAAGACATCATCTAATGGAGACATACAACATTCAGATTACAATTGGTAAAGGGAATGCTGAGAAAACTATTTCTACTAGCAGGATTATAGCGTGGCACGGTGGAGTTATAGACAATAGACAATAGGTGCAGGAGGAGGCCATTCGGCCCTTCGAGCTAGCACCGCCATTCAATGTGATCATGGCTGATCATTCTCAATCAGTACCCCGTTCCTGCCTTCTCCCCATACCCCCTGACTCCGCTATCCTTAAGAGTTCTATCTAGCTCTCTCTTGAAAGCATTCAGAGAATTGGCCTCCACTGCCTTCTGAGGCAGAGAATTCCACAGATTCACAACTCTCTGACTGAAAAGGTTTTTCCTCATCTCAGTTCTAAATGGCCTACCCCTTATTCTTAAACTGTGGCCCCTTGTTCTGGACTCCCCCAACATTGGGAACATGTTTCCTGCCTCTAACGTGTCCAACCCCTTAATAATCTTATACGTTTCGATAAGATCTCCTCTCACA
Organism: Rhinoraja longicauda; assembly: GCF_053455715.1. Lineage (NCBI taxonomy): Eukaryota > Metazoa > Chordata > Chondrichthyes > Rajiformes > Arhynchobatidae > Rhinoraja > Rhinoraja longicauda. Next base: position 67,831,514 of record NC_135961.1, on the reverse strand, counting down.
CTTCTAAATTCCAGTGTATACAAGCCTTATAGTTGCTGCTCTATAGTACTTGCGGCGCCAGAGACCCGGGTTCCATCCCGACCACAAATGCTGTCTGTACGGAGTTTGTACGTTGTCCCCAATGACCGCGCGGTTTATCTCTGAGGTCTTCGGTTTCGCCCACACTCCAAAGACGTACAGGTTTGTAGGTTAATTAGCTACTTGGTGTCAGTGTAAATTGTCCCTTGTGTGCGTAGTGTTAATGTATGGGGATCGCTGGTCAGTGTGGACTCAGTGTGCCGAAGGGCCTGTTTCCACACTGTAACTCTAAACTAAACTTAAAAACAAATGGTAGACACAAAATGTTGGAGTAACTCAGCGGGTCAGGCAGCATCTCTGGAGAGAAGGAATGGGTGACGTTTCGGGTCGAGACCCTTCTCTATCAGTCTGAAGAAGGGTCTCGACCGAAACGTTACCCATTCCTTCTCTCCAGAGATGCTGCCTGACCCGCTGAGTTACTCCAGCATTTTGTGTCTACCTTCGATTTAAACCAGCATCTGCAGCTTTCTTTCCTAAAAAAATAGGATTGAGTGATAGAATAATTTTTCCTCTGATAAGATCCTGACTCAAAAGGACCATTTACCACAATGTTTAGGAAGGAACTGCAGATGCCTGCCCCGTTGAGTTACCCCAGCTTTTTGTGTTTACCACAATGTTGTCAGGGAAAGAATATATTCAAGATAAAGAATGACATGATTCAGCCGTGATTGAATGGCGGAGTAGACTCGATGGGCCAAATGGCCTAATTCAACTCCTTTAACTTGTGACAGACATTTAAACTACAGGGGATCTCAGAGGTATGGGGAGAGACAGGAGAAGTGGTGGGAGGCCAGGATTGATCGGCCGTGATCCTATAAAACAGCAGAACTACTGCAGAAACCAGGAACATCAGATAGGGATTTACAAATAAAGGACGCAAAGTGCCGGAAAATCTCTGAAAAACATGGATAGGAGACGTTTTGCATTGGGACGAAGAAGGGTCCCAACTGGAAATGTCACCTATCCATGTTCTCCAGAGATGCTGCCTGACCCGCTGAGTTATTCCAGCACTCTGTGAAACGTCACCTATCCATGTTCTCCACAGATGCTGCCTGACCCGCTGAGTTACTCCAGCACTCTGTGAAACGTCACCTATCCATGTTCTCCACAGATGCTGCCTGACCCGCTGAGTTACTCCAGCACTCTGTGTCCTTTTTAGGACAACTGCTCCTGTTTCTCATGTTCTATAATATACAGTTTACTTTACAACCCCAGGTTCTGTCTACCCAATCTGTGCCTCTCATAATTTTATTAACTTCTTTCATGTTTCCTCTCAACCTCCAATGTCCCAGAGGAATCAATCCACATTTGTCCAAATCAAAAAGTGCTGGGGTAACTCAGTGAGCCAGGCAGCACCTCTGGAGGACTTGGATAAATGGTCAGGACCCAACCCGAAACGTCACCTATCCATGTTCTCCACAGATGCTGCCTGACCCGCTGAGTTACTCCAGCACTTTGTGAAACGTCACTTATCCATGTTCTCCACAGATGCTGCCTGACCCGCTGAGTTAATTCAGCGGTCTGAGTCCTTTTTAGAATAACAACTGCTCCTGTTTCCCATGTTCTATAATCCAGCTTACCTTTCAACCCCAAAACATTAAAAGAGGCATGAATTATAATGAATTACAGAAATGTGAATTTCAAAACTAATGCGTTCATTTGATATCCCTGCCATATCATCATAACGTAGAATGTCACTAAAGCCATAAAACATTTACAGAAGCTCTGCTTCAAATTTTACTTCAATTAGCCAGATGTACCTCAGAAAACACAAGAATCCTTTTAAAAGGATTTAACTTCTTTGAAAATGCCAACTGCATGAGGTTTCATCACAGCTGTGTTCAATTTTCACAGTAGCCCTTAAATTCGATATAATTTGAAAAGTAAACAAGATTATTTTGAGCTTTGAAAATGCAAAGATGACGACCGATAGCCTAAATAATGTCTTGCTACATTGAATCACCCTGTTGGACTCAATAAAAGGCCTGGGATTTTGTCGTTTTGGACGACATTAACCTAATTGTACCCAAAAGGAAAACAGGTGTTTGACATTCTAAAACTAAAAGACCATAATATCAGGCAGTTATGAATATTTGGAGGCTTTTTTGTGGTCATAGAAAATCACAAGCAATCCTATTCTCTATTAGATTTGTATAAAATTAATTATATCAGCGCAAGAGCTGTAAAAAATTAAAATTAGACCTTCCAGACCATTCTAAAACAAAAACACCAACTATTTTACTCCAGCATTTTGTGTCTACCTTTGGTCAAAGCCAGCATCGATCCCGAATACGGGTGCTGTCTGTACAGAGTTTGTACGTTCTCCCCGTGACCTGCGTGGGTTTTCTCCGAGATCGTAGGTTTCCTCCCGCACTCCAAAGACGTACAGGTTTGTAGGTTAATTGGCTTGGTATAAATGTAAATTGTCCCGAGTGTGTGTAAGATAGTGTTAATGTGCGGGGATCGCTGGTCGGTGTGGACTCAGTGGGCAGAAGGACCGGTTTCCACGCTGTATCTCCAAACTAAACTAATCTGCAGTTCCTTCCTACACACCAAAAGTCATATTGTAGACTCAGAGCCTTTAGACAGGGGACATTTGTTCCTGGTATTCAAAGTTTAGGCCTTAACCAAATGTTTCTTGACACTTCAATTCAGTAGAACCAAGTAAGCTGCAATCTCGTTGCCTAAATCCCTTCTTGGGTATTTTATGACTAATTCTAACTCCAATATACATCTTCCCTTCCACACACATCCCTTTCACATAAACTACCCTGGAACAGGGTAACATGTTCCCAATGTTGGGGGAGTCCAGAAGCAGGGGCCACAGTTTAAGAATAAGGGGTAGGCCATTTAGAATGGAGATGAGGAAAAGCTTTTTCAGTCAGAGAGTTATAAATCTGTGGAATTCTCTGCCTCAGAAGGTAGTGGAGGCCAATTCTCTGAATGCATTCAAGAGAGAGCTAGATAGAGCTCTTAAGGATAGCGGAGTCAGGGGGTATGGGGAGAAGGCAGGAACAGGGTACTGATTGAGAATGATCAGCCATGATCACATTGAATGGCGGTGCTGGCTCGAAGGGCCGAATGGCCTACTCCTGCACCTATTGTCTATTGTCTAATGACTAACAGAGACAGACCAGTACAGGGACAGGCCCTTTAGCCGACGATGTCTGTGACGAACATGAGACCAAGTTTAACTAATCTTCTCTGCCTGCATGTGATCCATATCCCTCCACATCCAAAAGCATCTTACATGCCCCTATGGTATCTGCTTCCAGAACCATACCTAGCAGCATTATCCAGGCACCCACCACCTGTTGTGTACAAATAAATGCCCCTCATATTTCACCTGGGCAGCTTACACCCCAGCGGTATGAACATTGACTTCTCTAACTTCAGATAACCCTTGCTTTCCCTCTCTCTCCATCCCTCCCCTTTCCCAGTTCTCCGACCAGTCTGACTGTCTTCGACTACATTTTATCTGTTTGCTTTGTTGTTGTCTTCTCCCATACACACATAACAATGATCTATTCTATATTTTCCTTGATCCCCATTCCCTTTGTCCTGTTTTCACACCTTACACTTATGTACCAACCACTCTCCTGACTCGTCTGAAGACGGGTCTCGACCCAAAACGTCACCACACCATCTCCACAGATGCTGTCTGTCCTGCTGAGTTACTCCAACATTTTGTGTCTATCTTCGATTCAAACCAGCATCTGCAGTTCCTTCTTACGCATTTTGCACCCATCCATGTTCTCCACAGATGCTGCCTGACCCGCTGAGTTACTCCAGCACTCTGCGAAACGTCACCTATCCATGTTCTCCAGAAATGCTGCCTGACCCGCTGAGTTACTCCAGCACTCTGTGTAACGTCACCTATCCGTGTTCTCCAGAGATGCTGCCTGACCCACTGAGTTACTCCAGCACTCTGTGAAACGTCACCTATCCATGTTCTCCAGAGATGCTGCCTGACCCGCTGAGTCAGGGAAAGAATATATTCAAGATAAAGAATGACATGATTCAGCCGTGATTGAATGGCGGAGTAGACTCGATGGGCCAAATGGCCCAATTCAACTCCTATAACTTGTGAAAGACATTTAAACTACAGGGGATCTCAGAGGTATGGGGAGAGACAGGAGAAGTGGTGGGAGGTCAGGATTGATCGGCCGTGATCCAATAAAACAGCAGAACTACTGCAGAAACAAGGAACATCAGATGGGGATTTACAAATAAAGGATGCAAAGTGCCGGAAAATCTCTGAAAAACATGGATAGGAGACGTTTTGCATTGGGACGAAGAAGGGTCCCAACTGGAAACGTCACCTGTCCATGTTCTCCACAGATGCTGCCTGACCCGCTGAGTTACTCCAGCACTGTGAAAGTCACCTATCCATGTTCTCCAGAGATGCTGCCTGACCCGCTGAGCTACTCCAAGATTTCAGCATCTGCAGTTGCTGATGCCTCCTAGTTTATTCAATCTCTCTTTCTAGCTAATACCCTCTATTCCACACGGCATTCGGGTAAATCCCTTCGCCACAATGTTTTTGGAGTTATGCAAATAAAAGTCTGCAATGTTCTAACATGATCATGTTTCCAATTGAATTACCAATAACTATTCCTGTTACCAATTTGCATTCAAAGGTTTCACGTTGTAACAATTACATCAAATTAAACAAGACACGGAGGTCAATTTGAACTGGGGTTTTTTTCACTCCCTGCTTGTGGAGTACAGGTGCTCCTCAACTTAAAATGGGGTTACGTTCTGATAAACCCATCGCAAACCGAAAATATCGTACGTGGAAGTGCATTTAATACACCTAATCGCGTGGCCGGAAGCGAGCTGCGGCTCGCTGCCGTTGCCCAGCGTTTGCACCATTGTAAAGTCGAAATATCGTAAGTCGAAGCGTCTGTAGTTAGTCGGGGAGCTTCTGTACAGAAAAATCACTGTGCACTCAGTATTTGGTGGGCAAGACGACCAAGGTTTGACTCCTTCTCCTAACTCAAAACCAAGTACAGATGTTCTCCAGAGATGCTGCCTGACCCGCTGAGTTGCTCCAACACGATGTTTCGACTTGCGATATTTTGGCTTTGCGATGGTGCAAACGGCAGCGACACACAGCTCGCTTCCGGCCACGTGATCGCGTGTATTAAATGCATTTCGACTCACAATATTTTCGGTTTGCTAAGGGGTTTTTCGGAACGTAACCCCAGCGTAAGCTGAGGGGCACCTGCAGTTAAAACCATGATTGGCGCAGCGGTAGAGTTGCTGCCTTACAGCGAATGCAGCGCCGGAGACTCAGGTTCGATTGTGACTACGGGCGCCGTCTGTACGGAGTTTGTACGTTCTCCCCGTGACCTGCGTGGGCTTTCTCCGAGATCTTCGGTTTCCTCCCACACTCCAAAGACATACAGGTATGTAGGTTAATTGGCTGGGCAAATGTTAATTTTTTTTTTATCCCTAGTGGGTGTAGGATAGTGTTAGTGTGCGGGGATCACTGGGCGGCGCGGACCCGGTGGGCCGAAGGGCCTGTTTCTGCGCTGTATCTCTAAATCTCAATCTAAAAAAAAGTATCCGTTACTTGTACTCACCAATTCTTGTTTGACAGCATGCTCTTTGGGATTAATTCCTTGTGTGACAAGATATACTAGAAGAAAATATTGTTTCCATTAATAAAAGAAAAAAATACAACAAGATACGGTCACTCCAAAGACATACAGGTATGTAGGTTAATTGGCTGGGCAAATGTAAAAATTGTCCCTAGTGTGTGTAGGATAGTGTTAATGTGCGGGGATCGCTGGGCGGTGCGGACCCGGTGGGCCGAAGGGCCTGTTTCCGCGCTGTATCTCTAAATCTAAATAAAATTACTCAATACTCACTCCAGAACAGAGAATTCAATGCATAGGCGGATGCTAAATCAAGCTTGGCTTGTTCCAGAGGGTCCAGCTGAAATAGAAGAAAAGACCACGTCAGGTTATCTTACACTGGAAAATAATGTTTCCAGGTAGAAACTCAATCATTGAGAAACTCAATTGACAGCTGTTATCGGGCAACTGAACCATCCTACCACAACCAGAGAGCAGTGCTGAACTACTATCTACCTCTTTGGTGACCCTCGGACTATCCTTGATCCGACTTTGCTGGCTTTACCTTGCACTAAGCGTTATTCCCTTATCATGCATCTGTACACTGCAAATGGCTCGATTGTAATCATGCATTGTCTTTCTGCTGGGTAGCAAGCAACAAAAGCTTTTCACTGTACCTCGGTACACGTGACAATAACCTAAACTGAAACTCATAGAAGAGGGTTTACTAAATAAATATAATTTAATAATGTAATTGTTAATGCACCCTAAATTATATCCACTTTTACATATTATCTTTATTCTAGTTAAATATAGAAACATAGAAAATAGGTGCAGGAGGAGGCCATTTGGCCCTTCGAGCCAGCACCGCCATTCATTGTGATCATGACTGATCATCCACAATCAGTAACCCGTGCCTGCCTTCTCCCCATATCCCTTGATTCCACTAGCCCCTAGACCTCTATCTAACTCTCTTAAATTCATCCAGTGAATTGACCTCCACTGCCTTCTGTGGCAGAGAATTCCACCAATTCACAACTCTCTGGGTGAAAAAGTTCCTTCTCACCTCAGTTTTAAATGGCCTCTCCTTTATTCTTAGACTGTGGCCCCTGGTTCTGGACTCCCCCAACATTGGGAACAATTTTCCTGCATCTAGCTTGCCCAGTCCTTTTTATAAGTCACTATTAGATCCCCTCTCATCCTTCTAAACTCCAGTGAATACAAGCCCAGTCTTTCCACTTTTTCCTCATATGAGTCCCTCCATCCCAGGGATTAACCTGGTGAACCTACGCTGCACTGCCTCAATAGCAAGGACGTCCTTCCTCAAATTAGGAGACCAAAACTGCACACAACACTCCAGATGTGGTCTCACCAGGGCCCTGTACAACTGCAGAAGGACCTGCTATTGAGGGCGTGCAGCATAGGTTTACTAGGTTAATTCCCGGAATGGCGGGACTGTCGTATGTTGAAAGACTGGATCGACTAGGCTTGTATACACTGGAATTTAGAAGGATGAGAGGAGATCTTATCGAAACTTATAAGATTATTAAGGGGTTGGACACGTTAGAGGCAGGAAACATGTTCCCAATGTTGGGGGAGTCCAGAACAATGGGCCACAGTTTAAGAATAAGGGGTAGGCCATTTAGAACTGGGATGAGGAAAAACTTTTTCAGTCAGAGTTGTAAATCTGTGGAATTCTCTGCCTCAGAAGGCAGTGGAGGCCAATTCTCTGAATGCATTCAAGAGAGAGCTAGATAGAGCTCTTACGGATAGCGGAATCAGGGGGTATGGGGAGAAGGCAGGAACGGGGTACTGATTGAGAATGATCAGCCATGATCACATTGAATGGCGGTGCTGGCCCGAAGGGCCGAATGGCCTCCTCCTGCACCTATTGTCTATTGTCTATTGACCTCTTTTGAGTTGAGCCATGGAATATTAAAAAAATTGGGCAGCATTTTTTGCTTGAAAGATTTTGATTGAAACAAGCCCCTCGGCCCACCGAGTCCACGCCGACCACCGGTCACCCGTTCACACTAGTTCTATGTGATCCCACTTTCTCATCCACTCTCCACATACCAGGGGCAATTTACAGAGAGAGGCCAATCAATCTACCAACCCGCACGTCTTTATGATGTGGGAGAAAACCAGAGCACCTGGAAGAAACCCACGCGGGCGGCCACAGGGAGAACGTGCAAACTACACAGAGACGGCACCCGCGTTCAGGATCGAACCTGGGTCTCCGCTGCCTCCAGTGAGGCAGCGACTCTACAAGGTGTGCCACCCCTCTAGGTGATGTAGAAAATAAGGCTGAAATCACAGTGAATTATGATGAATTAATGACACCATCCAAGTTAACTTGTGAAAAGATTAAGGGGACAACCGACAGTCACAAGTAGCAGGAACTTTAATGTGTAGGAAAGTCTGAAGAAGGGTCTCGACCCGAAACGTCACCCATTCCTTCTCTCCCGAGATGCTGCCTGTCCCGCTGAGTTACTCCAGCATTTTGTGTCTATCGCAGGAACTTTAATGATCTCCGATTGTCATGCAATGTAAGAAAATAACTGCAGATGCTGGTACAAATCGAAGGTATTTATTCACAAAATGCTGGAGTAACTCAGCAGGTCAGGCAGCATCTCAGGACAGAAGGAATGGGCGATGTTTCGGGTCGAGACCCTTCTTCAAATGCTTAGATTGAATTTACCAAGTTAGATATAATTAGAACATGGAGAATATCATCTGATGTTTTCAAAATAAAAATGCGAGAATATTTAGGTGCATCCAGGAAGACAGAAAGACCTTCTGTTTAAAAAGTCCCAACAGCAAACAGCATCGATGCAGTTCTTCAAAGTCAATTATTAATACATTGCGGACTTTTTTGTTTAGCAACTGACAATTCAATAGCGCGCTCCTTATTCACTGAATAGTATAGCACAGGAACAAGCCCTTCCGCCAACAATGCCCATGTTGAACATGATGCTAAATTAAACGAATCTAATCTACCTGCACATTATCCATATCCCTCCACTCTCTGCATATCCGTGTCCCGATCCAAAAGCCTCTTAAACACCTCCATCATATCTGCCTCCACCTCCACCACCAACAGCACTTCAATGGAGTCATCTGACCTTTGGAAAAAGGTAGACGCTTTCGATATTCCAAGTTAAACAAATCTAATCTACCTGCACATTGTCCCTCCTCTTCCTACATATATATGTGCCAATCTAAAAGCCCTTTATCCAATCTGACTCCACCACCACCCTTGACAGTGCTTTCCAATAGATAATAGACAATAGGTGCAGGAGGAGGCCATTCGGCCCTTCGAGCCAGCACCGCCATTCAATGTGATCATGGCTGATCATTCTCAATCAGTACCCTGTTCCTGCCTTCTCCCCATACCCCCTGACACCGCTATCCTTAAGAGCTCTATCTAGCTCTCTCTTGAATGCATTCAGAGACTTGGCCTCCACTACCTTCTGAGGCAGAGAATTCCACAGATTCACAACTCTCTGAAGCAGATCTGTGCCTCTCATGATTTTATATACTTCGATCAGATCTCTCCTTAAACTCCAGCGTTCCAGAGCAGACAATCAAAGTCTGTCCAATCTCTCCGTGTAGCTAACACCCCCTCATTCAGGCCACATTCTGGTAGACCTCTTCTGCACCCTCTCCAAACCCTCCTCATCATTCCTGTGATGGGGCAGCCAGAACTCTACACAATACTCCAAATACGGCCTAACCAAAGCCCCAAAAAGCTTCATAAATAGAAATATGAAAGTAGGATTTGAAGATCAAGTAGGATTAGTTTGAAATCCCCACCAAGAATATGTGGATGAGCATCATATGGCTGACTGGTGCTTGGCTGATTGATAGCTATGCTGCCAGCTTTACAAAGGCAGTAATTCATATAATATTTGGGCAGTAAAACAATCTCTTAAATCAAATGAAAAGCACAATAACACGCAAGCTTTCCAGCTACTTTTCAGAGTTAAACACCAATGTTTAATTTGGACATGGAGATGTTTATAAGTCCCTGGTCCAGGGGATAAACTGTCAGTGATGAAGTAACAATGTTCACTTTGGAATGCTCCAAGCAGCATTATTTATTAAATCTGCCGGGCAAAGGCAGGAGAATGGGGTTGAGAGGGAAAGATAGATCAGCCATGAATGAATGGCAGAGTAGACTTGATGGGCCGAATGGCCTGATACTTCTTCTTCTTCTTCTTAAGCCCTTTGCTCCACTAGGGAGCATAGGCCATTGACAAATATCCTTTACCTCACTCGGTTGTTGGCGGTTCTTTGGAGATCTCCCCAGATGAGCCACTCCCAGACATTTCTGCCTGGACACCTCTTCTCCAGCTGTCCCTGGGGCCACCTCTTTTCCTTTTTCCTTGGGGGTTCCATTTCAGGGCTTGCCGGGTGATGTTTGTGGCAGGTTTTCTGAGGGTGTGTCCAATCCAACTCCATTTTCTCCTTTGAATTTGTAAGTCAATGGGATCCTGGCTTGTTCTTTTCCACAGGTCCACATTGCTTACTTTGTCTCTCTACCAGATATTTAGTATTCTCCTTAGGCAGGTGTTAATGAATGTTTGCAGCCTGTTTGTTGTGTGTTTTGTTGTTTTCCATGTCTATGATCCATACAGCATTACCTGCTTCAGTTAAAGATGCGTATTTTGGTGTTGATTGAGATGTGTTTTGAGCTTCAGATCTTCCTGAGCATGTTAAACCCACCCTAGCCTTATTGATCCTGTTTTTTATGTCTGCATCTGCCCCCC